>NW_025776922.1:0-16880 GCF_021130785.1 Homalodisca vitripennis | reverse complement strand
CGTGACCCCTTCTGATGCCATGTGCAGATATATTGACTGATTGTAAAACTAAGTACGACACGTGCGTCGGGGGCGATAGCTGAAATGATGGTCTTGAAAAAGCTGTATTTTCGAACTTTCAGGAATTATCTAAAAGTGTCTGACTTAAATTTTTTTAAACATAACCAAATAATTTTTTAAATTTTTTTCCCTATAATTATTGATTTTTGAAAAACAAAATTTTTAAAACTTTGTATTTTATAAAAAAAATCCTTTTATCTGAATTAAGGCTTTTTGTTTAATTAAAAGGGTTTGTTTAGTTCATGATAAAATTTTAAAAACCGGTTGTAAAACGTTTTTTTGGTTAAAAAAAATGAAAAATTTTTTTGTGGTTGGTTTGATTAGAAAAATTTTTGGGGAACCCGAAACAAATGTTCTTTTTATTTCTTTTTTTTCTTTTTTTTCTTTTTTTAAAAAATTAAAAAAGCAGGTTTGAAAAAAATTTTTGCTTCCCCAACCCAATAACAAAAATAAGTCTGCAATGCAAAAATGGTAACCACCCACAATATCACTGATTGCAAAGTTAGTGATCAGTTTTTTTAAATCAGAAAAAAAATTCTTTTTTGGGGGTAAACTCCAACAAAAATCCCACTAAATATTCTTTAAAAAAGTCGTATTATTTATTTAAAAAATGTTTTTGGAATTTCGATTTATTTTTATTTAGTATATCATAAATTCTAGAGTAAGAAAACTAAATTTAAAATTAGTCTAATTAAATTTGGCCCATTTACAAAAAAATTTTTTTTTTTTTGGGAAAAAAAGAAAAAACGAAAGAAAATATATATTTTATTTCAGATATTATTAAAATTCATCATTAAAAAACATAAGTATTAAATTTTTCTAAAACGATCAATTTGATCTTGAAATTTGGTATTTAAAAATGTTTTCCAATTTTTTAGTACAAAAAGACTTCTTAAATTTTTTTTTTGCTTAATTAATTGCGGTCCCCTTTTTTTCATAAAATAAAAAAAAAAAAAACGGGGATATAAAAACCCCGCGGTAAATGTATGAGAAGAATTCGCATCGATACGTTTGCAAAGTGATTTCCCCTGACTCAACAATCACAAGGTTTTAGTACTACGAAAAAACAACATTTTTGGGTTATTTTATTTTTTTTTGCTATTTGCTTAATGAAAATAAGAAAAGTAAGCAATTGGGTTTTGCGTGAATTTTTTTTGTGAAACCCAAAAAACAAAACTTTCTGATGCTAAAGGGGTGTTTTTGGGTAAGAATTTTTAAGCACTGTTGTCATCAGGGTTTAACTAAATTTAAAAAGGGGGGCAACCCCACAAAGGGGGAAAGCCGTTCCGGACGCCCTTCAACATCAATCGGGGGGCCCCAATGGGCTAAAGCAACTCTCTGTACAATGAGACCGCACTAACAATCCATGAAAGGCAAAAGTATAAAATTTCATTTGGAACATACCAAAATTTTTAAAAACTGAAGAACTTAAAAACGTCTTTCGGAATCACTTTGACCCAATACAAAAAAACAAGAGTTAAAATTTTCTAAAACTTCTTGAAAGGCAAATATACAAGCGTTTGTAACATGACATTACGGGGGACGAAACAGGGGTTTTTTTTGGTTTAGTGATCACAATACCTGTACAAATACGGATATGAAAAGGTTTTCCAAGCCCCAAAAAACCCGCCAAAAAAAATCAAATTAAGGTGATGCTTCGGTTTTCTTAAACTAAAAAATGTTTGCTCTAAACCATCAAATTGAAATATTTGTTTTCTTGAAACCCTAAACTTGCTAATCGTCAGAAAAAAGAGACCGGGTTGGGTAAATTTTTTTTTTTCTTCATCAACAACGCTCCTTTTCCGCGCATTAATCATCCAATTTTGTGCAAAAAACTCAATACTGCACCTCATCCCCCCCCTCACCTGCCGGCCCGGCCGACTCTTTTTTCTTTTCCAACTCAAGAAGCAAAAAGCGGATCCTAAGGCCAAGATTAAAACTTTTTACGAAAATTTTAAAAAAAAAGACGGACTGCTAAACACCATTAAAAAAAAAACTTTTTGACCTTTGACGCGGAAACCCGGGGGGGAAATTGTGACTCCCCCAAGGGAATTTTTTAAGGAAACAAATTCGAATAAAAATTAATAAATTTAAAAATTCAATCGGGAAATTTATTTCCCCGGTTAAACTTTTCTTAAAACTTTTTTTTAAAAATTTTTCCCCCTTTGTCTAGCTTTAAATTTTTTTCGGTTAGGCCCAATAATATTTTTTATCTAGAAAACCCACCCCTTTACTCCCATTTTCCCCTGGTTTTACAAACTAGACTACAGAAAAATTCAATCACTTCACTTTTTTAAAAAAGCCCCCACCCCGCCACTGTAAATAATTTTTGATTTCTTAGTCTAAAGCGTGAAAGCACTGATAAAAATTTTTTTTCCTCAAATTTTTAAGGTAGGGACAAAACTTATATCGGAAAGGCACCAAGTGCGTTAGAGCTTAAAAAAGAGCCGAAAAATTAGGGCATGATTTGAAACATATTTAATGTATCGTTTTACTGACCATTTAAACAAAAATAACGATAAACTAAAAAGAACAGACATTTTTTGTTATCAAAATTTTCCTCAATTTCAAAAAGTTTTCTCTTTTTGATTTAAGAAATTTTTAAACTATTAAAACACAATTTTATGCGCCCTTTCTAAATAAAAACAAGGTCTTCCACATAGGCAAAAAAACCAAATCTTTCACATTTACGGGGGAAATTTTTTATCATCTTTTCCTTTTTATGGGGCCCCGACTATTTATTTTGTTTTTGGAACCAATAAGCTTTTGAAAAACACACCACAATGAAAAAAGGTGCAAAACATATTTTTCTTTTCTCCAAAAAAGGCAGCAGACTCTTGACTGAAGATAAAAAAAGGTTGTTATGATAAAAATTAAATAAAAAAATTGTTTAATTTTATGCAATTATATAAAAAAAATATTTTGAAACAATCCTTCACTTACCAAACATGTGTGAAGAACTAATTTCTGGCATCATTTAGACAAATCTAATTGGGGCCCCCTCACATACTAATATCTTCAACAACTTACACCATCCTTTCAATAAGAGAATTAAACAGATACAAGCCCAAACTTATTGCCTACCATAAATTTTTAATCGCAATCAGATGGGGGATAATGATCTGGGTTGAACCTCTGACCAACCACAAAACTCATACTTCAGAATAAGGCAGTGAAAATTATGGGGGCTCAAAAAACTAATCTCGGGGAGCCCTTTTAAAAACTCTGAATAAAAGGAATAGAATCTGTTTTTATACCCAAAAGAAAAACACTTCACCGGTATCGGACATATGGTTTTCCGTCAGGGAGACAAAGTAATCTCTTTTTGAGGGAGCTGTCCCTTGTCGGAACGAAACGGGGAGTGTGCCTGAGGTTGCTGCCCTTACCGAAAAGAGAAAAGGGGTCAACCATCTTCAAACCAGTTATGGATCTGCTCCACCACAGAGAGCTCCCATATAATAAAGCTGTAAGGGGGAAATCATCTACACAGAGAAAAGTGCAATATTTTGGGGTGCAAAAAACCTCCAAATTTACAAACTTTGCCAAATTATCCACCTGGGGGCCCAAAAACACATTGATGATCCCGGTTAAGTTTTTAAAGTCAATATTCCTCGCTTTTTCTTTGTGGTTGAGGCCTTCCCCTTACATTAGGGATATGGTCAAAAAACACATGCAAAAACCCCACATTATGAAAGCCTTTTATCTCATTTTTGAAAAGGATAATGGGGACATTGATATCATCCTCTCAAATCCCCGGCGCAATGTTCAACCAATTTCTTCAAAGGATTCTTTCTCTCTCCGGGGTTTTAATATTTTCGGGGCCTTTTTGATCGGGGACCTCCCAATTTTCGGAAGCCGTCATATCGTGTTTTTCCCAAAATATGGTAAGCCCAGAAATACAATTTCAATTTTTTCGGCCCAAAATCCCCCATCTTTTTTCCCTGAAATTTGCTTGGCATGCCAGGGGGAACCTTATTTCCTGCGGACAGCCAATGACTAACACGGGTAAATCTTTGTCGCCTACATCAATTGGGGATAAATTAAAAGTGCCCTAAAGGGGAGGGGGTTTTTGTAGCTCTTTCCTGGACATTCGGGGGGCCCTTTGACACACCGTACCGTACTCCATTATGGGCAGACAAGGCCGGGTTTTGGATTAAACTTTCTGTGGGGGGGCTATGCCCTTTCGAAAATGAAATTTCTTTGCATTTCACAAAGTCACGCTGTAATGGTTGTGCCTGTAAGAATAGAAGAGGGTTCCAGGGAAATTGGCATCCCGACCAAACATCCTTAAGGCCCTTTCCCTCCTGAATTCAGGAAAAGAATTGTCAAGGATTGTTACTTAAAAATTTTAACTCTGTTGGTTCGGGGGCAACAGGAATTTAGGTAATGAGATCACTGATAATTGGAAATAAGCCCTTAACATTTATTCCCACATGAAAAAAAAATTTTTAAAATTTTTTAGGTGATCCCTAGCAAAAACCAAAAAATACCATAAACAATTTTTTAACAGCCCGGGGTTAAAACATAACCTCCACGAAACGACTGTACGGGTGAATCACATTTTAAAAAACCCAAAACACTTTAAAAGACCAAAAAAATTTGGGTTTTAAAGAACACACACAAAAAGGGGCAAAAATTCCTTTTTCCCCCCATCAAGAAAGACTAAAACATGAATAAATCTGGCATTTCCAAACACTTTATCACCTTTATCTATAGCACCAAAAAAATTTTTTTACAAATCTCATTTTGGGTAAAAGGGAAAAAAACATATCGCTGATTCGAATTTGATTGCAAAAAAAAAAAATTTTTTGGGCTCAAAAATTTTAAATGAATTAAACTTTAAAAAAAAATTCATTTTATGATTTACATAACAATATCACAAAAAAAAATTTTTTTGGGGGAAAAATCTTCTTAAATAAAAAGACAATCAATAAATGAAACCTTTTGTATTAAAAAGTTCATAATTGGGGGTTTTTAAATACTAAACATTTTTTAAAAACAAAAAAATTTTTTTTTTAAAAATTTTTAATAACCCTTTTGTACATTAAATTTTTTAACTAGGATTTTTGAAAACTATAAATTTTCAATTTTTCCAAAAATAAACCAAAAAAAATTTACACCAACAAATTTTTCCAAATTTTTTTAATGTTTTTTAATTAAAATATTTTAACGGAAAGCAAAAAATTTTTCTGCTGTTTAAAGGGTAACGTAAAACCTAAAGCACATTTTTTCAACACCCAAACCACTTTTGGCATAGACGAGATATAAAATTTTTAAAAAGTTTTTGGGGCCCCAAACGTAAAAAAAGTGATCTCTTCGAAATGAAACTTTTCAAATTTTTTAAAATTTTAAAAACAAAATTTTTGTATGAAATGTCTTAACAGTAAAAATCTTTTTTTTATATTAGTAAAAACTTATTTGAAATTTATTTAAAACACTTGGAAATCAAACGTTCATTCTATTCAAAATTTAAAAAAGATTTTTTTCCCAAGTAAACCCCTGAGTTTAACCATATACAAAAAAATTTTAAACTTTAAAATTTTAATTCTTTTTTAAAATACGGGGAAACCCTAACTTAAGGACATTTAAGAGCTTTTTCCCGGGATTTGAAACTTTTAAAAAAAAAAATTTTTAAAAATAAAAAGGGGGAATATATTTTTAAAAAAAAAAAGGGGAAAAAATTTTTAAATTTTTAGAAAAATTGCCCACAGCACTAACACAACAATTAAAGCCTCAAAACTAAATAGTAATTATAATTTAGTTTTTTGCTGCCCCAAAACACAAAAGGGGTCAAACCAATCATACAAAATCTCAGATATACATAAAAAATATGCTTTTTAAAAACAAAAAAAAATTTTAGTGAAATTTTTTTCAAGCAACACGGTTTTAAAGTTATTAAAAAAAATTTTAAACCACCCAAAAAGCATGTGCTTATAACAAAAGACAGAGGGACTGAGTTTTTTTCATAAAAATAAATAGATATCTGCCCTGAATCATGACATCTAGACTTAAGCAAATTTTTTTTTCCCCTCATTTACATTTACTAAATTTTTTAAAAATTTTCGGGGGCCCCACTTATTTTAATTTCGCATAAAATTTTGTTTAAAAAATTTTAAACATACATTACACCCACTACGTACATAACATTAAAAATACTTCAACACCAACTAATCCATGAAAGCATCATCATAGAGTAATTAAGACTTTTTACTAGTACAAATTTAAATGTTTTTATAAACATCTAGAAATTACAAAGTGAAGGGGTTAAAAATTTTCTTTTTTAAGGGGAAAATTTTAAAGGTCTGAAGATTTTATTGTTTCACCCCCACACAAATTTGGGGTAGACTAGCAAAGAAATTTTTTCGGGGGGGGGGTTTAAAATATTACGATTTGATACGTTTAAAAAATAAGTTTTTTTTAAATTTTTCCCAAAAACAAATATTTGGAGGATAAAAAAATTTAAATTTTTACCGTTTGGAAATAAATTTTTTTAAAAAATTTTATTTGCCCTAAAATTTTCATACACTTCATAATGTTGAGTAAACATTTTTTTTTCCTTTTTTTTCCCCATTTTTAAAACCAAAAAAAAAAAAAAATAACCCATTTGGGTAAAATTTTTCCCAAAATTTAAATTTTCACAAAATTAACAAGATGTTTACGATTTTCACAGCTCTGAATTTTTTTACCCCAGCTTATTAAAAAATAGAAAAATAAAAGCCTTCATGTAAAAAAAAAAGGACATCACACAAATATAATTCAAACCAAAATTTTTTTTTTCAAAAAAAAGTTTTTTTTTTTACACACCCCAAAGACAACCTTAAAATTTTTTTTTCCCAAAAATCTACTCAATGAAATTTAATGAAATTTTTAATTTTATATCTTTTTCAAGGGGTTTTTTAAATACGTAAATTCAAAAGTATGGTAGTTACTTGGGGGAGGGGGCCCTTTTAGAATTTCCAAGACACAACCCGAGCCATCACCCCCCTATTAAGATTATGCCACCTCCCCAAAAAAAACCACAGGCAATCAAATTGTTTTTATCACCCCGAGTATAGGTATTTTGGCCCCTCCGGGGTTGGTAAAATTTCCCAAAAATATAAACCCAATCACCATGAACCCCCCAATAAACCTTTTTTCCCCCTCACAGATTAAAAAAAACAACGAAACAAAATAAAGTTTTTTTTAGACAAAACTACTCTACTTTTAAAACTTTCCAAAAATTTAATTTTGAGGGGGTTTGGGGAAATTGCCAATTATCACAAAATAACTGGTAAACAGTGAAGAAAGGGGTTGGGAAATCTACCCTTTTTTCGGAAAATTTTAAGCAATATATGGGCAACCCTTTTTTTCCCCCATTTTAAAATATAATGTTCCCCCAAAAGTCCCAAATTTAAAAAAGGGAAAAGAAACCCAAAATTTTTCCGGGGAAAACTTTTTTTGCAGCAAAACCCCCCGCCAAAAAGGTCATATTTCCGAAAGCTTTTTTGGGGAGCAAAAACCCCCAAACCCCCCGGGTCATAAAATTTTTCTTTAAAAAACCTAAATTGTAACGGGGGGACTACCCTGATCGGGGGGTTTAAAATTTTTAAAACTACTCATTAATTTTTTTCAAAAAAGGAAAAAAAAACGCGAAGCGCGCGCACCCCCCAACCCGTGCTTTTCGGGGGATTTTAATTTCCCCTCCCGCGGTTATCAGTCACAATATAAAAAATTTACCAAATCTTACAGTTAACCACAGTTACAATTCATTGATCCCGCCCGGGGCCACAAAACCCAAACCAAGCGTTGTGGCGGCAATTAAAGGGGGCAATCCCCCAAAGGTACGGCAACAAAAACACATTTTGGGGTTTTTTGGGCTGATTTATGTTTAAAAAAAAAAAAATTAAATAAAACAAAGGGGAACAACTTTTTTCCCCGGGAAATTTTTTCACAGTCTACAACTTTTCACAGCATACGTACCGCTGTGAAAAAAACCCATTGACCCAACTCCAACCCGACTTGAGGGACATTAAGTTATTGTTGGATTTTTTGGTTTTTTTTTTTTTTTCCGGCATGTAATTTTTTTTTAAAAATTTTTTTCATACATACTTTACCTACTTAAATTTTAAAAATATGTAAAACAATTTATCTAATTTTTAAAAAAAAAGGATCCCCCAACTCCTGCCCCGCTTCCTTTTAAAAAAAATTTTTTAACTCAGTAGTTCCAAATTTAAAAGCCCAACACCCCAGGGGCCCCTGATCACAAAATAAGTCAAAAGAAATAAGGGACCGCGGGGGGGTTCCTGCCCCCAAAAACTTTTTTCCCGGCAAGAAATTCATCATTTCCTTTTCAAATTTAAAACTTGGGAACATTTATTTGTAATATAAAAAAAATCGGGTTAAACCCATATATTGCTTAGAAAAAAAATTTTTTTCCCTCGTTATCACATGAGAAATGACTTTTTAAAATGTTTTTTTAACGAAATTTTTAAAAAAAACAATTTTTTGGAATTTTTTTGGATCCCAAAAGGGGCAATAAATCACCAAATTTTTTTTTTACTTCAATATTTTTAAATTGTCCTGAAAAATAATTATCTAAACTGAATAACTACATAAAAAAAAACATGTAAGGGTAATACATTAGGGAAAAATGGAAAAACACTACAGTACTGACCATTATACACCAACGAACCAAGACACAATAACTGTTTTAAATTTTTTTAAACGAAATAGGGGAAAATTTTTTGCCCTTCAAACCCAAAACCCACCCCTATTTCCTACTGCATTTTCTAATCATAAAAATTGGGGGAAAAAAAGTTATTTTAAAATGACAAACCCAAACCCAAAATTTTCAAAAAATTTTTTTTTTAGGAAAAAAATAAAAAATTTATCATTTATAAAATTTTTTAAAGAAACAATTTTAAAAAAAACTTTTAAAAAAAAAGGCCAAAAATTTGACAACTTAAAAAAGAAAGACCCCAACCCCAAAGGGAAAAAACTGGGCCCCATTACTTAAATTTACCCAAAAAAACAATAATTAAGAAAAAACCAAAAATTTTTTTTAAAACTCTAAAAACCGGGGTTTATTCATTTTTAGTTTTTTAACAAAAGGCAAAACAACACGATTTCAGGGAAAAGGGGGAGGGAGGTCCTTGAAAAAATTTAAATTGTAAAACCTTATGGCAAAAGGGTGGGGCTTTTAAAAATTATATAAACCGTTTTTAAAAACACATGAAAATGTTAACCACATTTAAAAAAAAAGGGGCATTTAAATTTACATCATAATACTTTAACACTATCACAATCCCCTTTTTACGCAGAGGGTGGACTTTTAATAACTTCATTTAGAAAAATGCCCTAAAAATTTAAAATAGACTAAAGAACAAAACTTTTAAACCCCAAAAAAACCCAAAATTTTTAATTTTAAAATTTTTTAAATTTAATTTTTTTTTCTAAGTGATTTCATATAAAACCATTGCAATATAAACTAAAACTTTTTGGGGTCAAAAACCTACAAATATTTTTAATTTTTTAAATTTTTAAAAAACCCGAAAAAAAAAATACATGCAAAACATTTCTTTATTCAAAAAAACGTTTGGGGGAAAAAATTTTTAAAATTAAAAACATCATGGGTTAGCATAAAATGGTCTTCAACTTCCTTTTTTCTACTTACATAATAATACAAACACTTTTTATTACAAAATACCTCCGAAAAATGTAAATTTTTTATGAAAAAAAAAAATTAAAATACAAATTCACCATTTTAAAACCAAAAATAAATCAAAAACCCGAAAACCACTTTGGGGGAGAAAAACAATTTACAAAAAAAAAAAAGAAAAAAAGAAAAAAAAAGATTTTAAAATAAAAGTTTCCATTGCTTTTAAAATTTTTTTTTTATAAATTAATTCCAAATTTTTTTAAAAAATTGTTTGAAAAATTGCTTATGTCCTTTTCTTTTTGGGGTTTTTTAAAAAACCCCCAAAATTTGGGAAATTAATTTGTAAAAAAATTTTAAAAAAATTTTTTAATATATAAATGTTCCCCCAATGAAGTAACCTTCTTTTTTGAGTTTAATATTTTTTCCCCACAAAAAAAACAAAAACCCATTTTGGAGCAAAAGCAATATTTTTTGTTTTTATTGCGCTGTTCACCTATGACACGGTAACAACTCAGGGGCAAAATAAATCTTTTTAAAATTTTAAAAACCTAATATTTAAAATGTTTTGTAGATAAACATAAATATTTTTACTAAATTTTACTGAAAAATTTTTTACACGTTTTCTTTATATTTCTCAAACAGTTTTTATGTAAAAGTTGAAAAACAACTCCCCCAAATTTTTTTAGCTTTTCCCCCCGCGGATCACTGACCAAATGGGCTCTCACACCCCGCTGGGCCAACGCCAAAAAGCCCCTGATTTTAAAAAATTTTTTCCCCCAAAAAGTTTTTTTAATTCTGAAGATCGGGGAGTTCCGTCTTCACTTGTCTAAAAGAGTGTTTAACAAAAATCTTTTTAAGTTTTCAAAAATTTTATAAATAACTACAGACGCTTGTATGTCAAATTTAAAAATCATTCAATTTATTTTTACCTCTTTCTTTTTTCGCTTCGATTGGGTTTTTCCTCAGTTTTATTAAAATACTTTTGAGGGGTTTGGGACACAACAAACGACCCAGACTAATGTTGTGGGTTTTTTCTAACAATGGGGCCCGATGTTGCAATCGTTTCGCCCGAGCCCTTTATTTAAACTAATTGAAAATTCCCCCGAGTTGGGGGGTTTTACTTCCCCCATCCGGTCCCAAGGCCCCTTTTTTTTGAAAAATATTGACTGAATTTTTTGTTTTCAAAAGGGTGGGTAAATTGGGACCCTTTTGGCTTTGGGGGCGGTACCCGGAATTAAACGGGTAAAACAAACAAAAGAAACCCAAGGGGTTTAAAACTTTGCCGAAATAAAAATCGGAATTTTTTTAATCCCTTTTTTATAATCATTCGGTAGAAAACAACCATATAAAAATTGGTTAACCCCACAATTTTCTTTTCATCAGAATTAAAACCCACGAAAAGCCCAAAAAAATTCTGAATACCCTTTTTTATCGTAATTTTTAAAATCGGTAAATTTTCCGAAATAAAAGTCACCAAAAATTTTTAATTTAAAAAACACAATTTCTAAATGAACTTAATTCCAATTTTTAAATTTTGTTTAAAAAATTCGGAAAAAAGAAAAAAAATAAAACTGGAAAATTTATTTGTTTTCTTAAAATGTTTTTTAAATTTATTTTTGGGAAAGAAAAAAAATTGAAAAACAATTTTAAAAAAACCAAGTTTTTTAAATAGTTTCTCTACAAAAAAAGGATTCAAAAATTTTGGTTCCCGTTCTAAAAAAAACTACGATATTAAACAAATTACAAAGTTTTGATTTTTTTTTAAAATTTTTTTAATTTTAATTTCAAGACTAACCAATTTTAAAAAGCAAAGCAATAAAAGGTAGGGGAATTTTAAAAAATTAAAAAAAAATAAACAAGATTTTTAAAACCTGAAAGGGAAATAATACTTTGCCGAAAAAATAAAATATAACACTTTACGCTGCCAATGAACCCTAAAGTTTTAAAATTGGTCCTTCCCAAAATATATTTTAATTAGGAAAAAAAAGTTTCCCCTTTTTCCCTCTGAATTTAAATTGGGGGGAGATTTTTGGGAATACAAAATTTTTACACCTTTTGCTTTAGAATGGCCCGGTGCAAATTACCCCGTGTCTGACTTCAAATAAGTACATTTTAAAGTAAAACAAAAATTTAAAAACCCCTAAAGTTTCCACAAAAATTTAAGTTTGGGTTTTAGGCTGGAAAAAGGCCCCTTGGGAGGATTAATTAGATATTGTTTTTGGGGGGGGTTATATTCTTTTTGGTAATTTATGTTTATAGGGAAAATTTTTCTTTGGGTGTTTGTCCATTTGGGGTGCTGGAAAATTTTAGGTCAGTGGTAAAATTATATATTTTTTGAGGTTAATTTCTGGTTTTTTTGGGCCTTTAATATAAAAGACAACCAAAAACATTCAAAACAAAAAAAGAAAAATCTTCTAAATAAGTTCTCAAAAGAAAAGATTACATTATTGGAATTCCCGGATTTTTGGGGTCAAAACATTGGAAGTTGCATATAAATAAACAAATTAATTGATAACAAACCTTATTAAAGGGGAAATTTTTAATCATTAAAAGTTTTAATTTTTAAAAACTTTTTAAATACTAAATAAGTTCAGAATCCAACGAAGTAATTTTTTTCAGCTTAATACCTAAATTCACCTAAAAAAATAATCATGTTTTTTGGGGAAAAAAGGTTCTTTAAATTTATTTAATACTTGGAGGTCCCTTTTTCAAGTTTATAACCAAGTCGGAAAAATTTTCTGAATAACCTTGGGGAAAGGGGGGCGTTAAGGGGAATACCATTCAAAAATCCGAACATCAATTCACACGTCCCCATACTGTCCTCCCCCAAAATGGTGCGGGCAATCGAAACAAATTCACGGTTCCCCCCAAAGGGGAAAGGAGAGTTTGTGGTTGGTGGGTGGTTTGTTTAATTAAATTGAAAATTTTTAAGTACCCTTTTGAATTTGAATGATTTTTAGGCCAAACCACAAAAACCTCCCATAATAAAAAAATACTAAATTTGGGACTCTAAGCCCATTTTTAAAAAAAATAATTTTAATAGTTTTAAACAAATTGGGCGAAAACGACAATTTCAATTGGATATACCCTTAAAAAAGGGGTAGCTTAAAGGTCTAAAATTTTAAATAAACCTTCAATTTAAAACCAACCCTTTTTTTTCCCCCTTCCTTACATATAAAGCCCCCAAATTTAACAGTTTTCTTGGGAAATTTTAAAATTTTTATTTTAAAAATGTTTTTCCATAAAATTTAAACAAAAAAACTTTTTAATTTTTTCCTCCTACAAAAAATAATAAGGGGGTTTTTTAAATTTAAGATATATTTTTAAAAAAATTACAAATTAATAAAAAATATATTTTAAATTTTTAAAAAAAATGTTTTAATTATTTTTCATGTTTTTTTTTGTTGTTTTTGGGTGATTTAAAATGTTAAAAAGGTTAAAAAAATGTTAAAATTTTTCAATTAATTTTTGTTTAAAAGGAAAAAAAAATAAGAAAAAAAAACCCCTCCATATTTGTTTAAAAAAAAAAAATTTGGATACTTTTTTTTATAAATTTTTTCTCACAAAAAAAAATTTTATTAAAAAAAGTGTTTATAGCATAACCCAAATTTGGAAAAATTATTTTGTTAGATTTTTTGGAAGATTTTTATATAAAAGTGTCAAAAAAGTCCTTAAAAATACAAAAATTTTGGAAATTTTTTTGTTAAGATTTCAGGATTTAAAAACCCTTTTTTATTTTCCAAGTTCGAAAAAAGAAATTTTTGTTTAAATTAAATTTTTAGTTTCCGGCGAGCAGACAAAAAATTTAATACTTTATATTTAATTATTATTATTAAATTTTGTTTTTTTTATAATTTTTGCCCCGGTTGGGCATTTTGGGCAGTAAAAATAAAAGTAAAATATGTTTGAAAAACCCAAAAAAAGAAATTTTAAAGAAAAAAAATGGAAAAAAAAATATGGGTTTTTTAGTATGAGTTTTTATTTTTGTTTTTTAAAGAAAAAAAAAAGAAATTTAATAAAAAATTTTTATTTAAATTAATTTTAAAAATTTTATTTTAATACTTCCCGAACAAAAGTGTAATTTTTTATTTTTGTTAATTTTTTTTTTTTTTTTCTAAAAAGTTAAAAATTGTTAAGTGTATTAAAAACTTCCACTGGAAATTTGTATCCCGACTTATTTTTTTTTTCCCAAAATTTAAATTTTGTTTTTTAATTTTTTTAATTTATTAATCCGTGTATTTTTGAATTAAACAACCCCCCTTATTCCCCTTGAAAAGCGCCATTTAATAGAAAAAAAATAATTTCTTCTACACTTTTAAGGTGAAAAAATCAAAAAATTTCCCAAAATAAAAAAAACCGGGGGGTTTTTATAAAAAAAAGGGTTTTTTAAAAAAAAGTTTGGGATTTATGGGGGGGGGTTTTTAAAAATTTGAAAATTAGAATTTTTAATTTTGGTTTTAGTTTTGTTTTGTGGTTTTTTTTAAAAAATAAAAATTAATTTTAAAAAAATTTTTAAATTTTTTTTATTTAAAAAAGAAAAATTAAGTTTTTAAAATTTGTGTAAATTTTTGAAAATTTAAGTTTTCCCTTTTTAAAAGTTGAGTTTTTACTTTTTTAAAAATAAAGGGGTTAAAAGGGGTTTTAAAAAATTGGCTAATTTTTACAAAATTTTATAAAAATCCTTAGAAATTTTTGAATTTTTTTGTATTTTTAGTTATAAAAAGATATTTTTTAAAAAGTAAAATTGGGTAAATTTTTTATTTTTTAAAAGGAAAAAAAGATTCCCCGGGAGAAAAAAGAATTTTTGAAAAATTATCCCGACATTTAAGTTTTTAAAAAAAGTTAGGGAAAAAAATTTTTTTATTTGAGGACTTTTGGTAAAGAGAATAAATGTGGTCCGATTTTTTTAAAAATTAAGGGTTAAAGAAAGCTTTTAAAGGGGATAAAAAAGATTTCTATTTAAAAAAAAAAAAAAAAGAAAAAAAATTGGAAAAAAAGTATAAAAAAAGATAAAATAAGTTAATGAAGGAAAAAGTTTTAAAGTAAAAGAAAATTATTGATTTGGGGTTTTATTTAGGTTTTTGAATAATTTTAAAAATTTTGGGGAAATTTGTTTTAAAAAAATTTTTTTGGGGAAAAAATTAAAAGGGGTTTTTAAAAAATTTTAAAAGGAAAAAATTAAAAAAATTAAGGGGGATTTTTGGAAGGTAAAAAAATTTTATGAATGAAAAAAAACTGCCCAAAAGATTTTTATAAAAGAAAAATCTTGGTAAAGTTTTTTATAAGTTTTAAAAATTAAGATGGGGCAAAAAATATAAATAATTGGTTTTTTAAAAGTTGTAAAAAATTTTTAGCCTTTTGAAATTTAGCGGGTTATTGTTTTTAAAAGAAAATAAAGATAAAAAAATTGGGGGTTTAAAAAAAAAAAAGTGATTATTGGGTTTTATTAAATTAGATGTGAATTGGGAAAAAAAGAATGGAAGGGAAAGGAATAGAAAAATTTGGTGGTATTTTTGTTGATTTAATGTTTTAAAAATAAAAATTTTTTGAAAAAGAAAAAGGGGGAAGTACAAATATGAAAATGCGTAAAATTCTAATTTTGATGAAAAATACACCCAAATACCGTTGCAAAAATTTCAGAATTTTATGGCCAATAGAAGGGTTTATTTATTGTAGTAAAACAAATGAAAAATCCCATTAGGTAAAAATTAATAATTTGGGGTTCACATACAAAAAATCTCACAAGGTTCTTTGTGGTGTTTTAACCTTTTTAAAAAAACTTTATAACTTTTAAAATTTTTAAGAACGAATTTTTGGCCTTAAGTTCCTAAAAAAAATTTTAAAACCAAATAAAAATTTTAGCCATCCTTTCTTTATTTATATATTTTAACAAAAAAAAAATTGACTGAAGAAAAAAAAGATCGACAAACCCAAATTGGCACATTTTAAATTTTTTATCAAAATTTTTTGTTTGTACCAATGATGTTAAAAAGTTGTTAAAACAAAAAATAAGACATTTTCCAAAATTTCCCCCAAAATTTTTGAAAACTCAAAAATTCAAAATCTGAAAAATATTTCCAAAAAAACTAGTTCTGAAAAGGAAAAAAATTGACAAACTCTTTTACATTTTTAAAAAATGTAAAGAAAGAAAAAATTTTGGTTTATAAGTTTAGCCAAAAAAAGGGAAAAGAAAAATTTAAAAATTAAATTTTTTAAGTTTTTTTTTTTGTTTTAAAAAACCCCCAAAAAAAAGAAGGCCTAGGGTTTTATTTTGTGCAAAACCAGAAAAAAAAATTTAAATTTTTGAAACAAACTTGGTTTTTTTGGGGGCAAACCCAAAATTCAAAACCTTTTTCATTCCTTTAGGGGTATAAAAATTACTAAAAACCTAAAAAAGAAAACTTCAAACATACAATCTTTTTTACAGATGGGAAAAATTTAAAAAATTCTAAAAAGACAAACCAAATACAAGAAAAACTTTAAAATTCATCTGGGGAAAAAATAAAAACCCTTGAATTTTTATCGACAGTATTGAAAAACTAACACAAAGAATTAGAATAAATTTCTTCCTTTTGCAGACAAGCAATCGGGGAAAATTTTAACACTATTAAATGTTTTGGAACAAAAAAAAAGAAAAAATCAGGAAATACTCATCCTATAACATTCAAAATTTCTATTCTCGCTATTCTTTGAAAATTTTAAATATTTGTTTAATTTCTATAACTTGATCCGCACACATCTAACAGCTCCCACTTGCATGGATTTCTTTTTTAAAATTAACTAAAATCGAGCTTTCAAAGATACACATTCGATATGTTTTTAATATCAAAAGGGACGCAGGCATTCTCAATGTTTAAACATATTAAAGCAAAAAACAAATATTAAAAGATTTTTAAAAAAACCAAAACTTTACCTATCTCGATGCTAATAACCTTTATGGGGATGCCCCCCAAAAATTTACCATTTCTTCCACTAAACCATACAATAAGGAAACTTTCACTAATATTTATTTTAAAAAATTTTCAAATAAAAACCACTTAAACAATAAAATAATTTTATTCTTCCTTAAAAAAAAGTTCCAAGTTAAAAAAAAAAATTGAGAGCTTTTTCTGAAGTCACTTGAACACTTCATTTCCCCATTTTTAAAAGGAGAAATTTTTAAACAAAAAGTCAAAAAATTAAA
>NW_025776921.1:0-116473 GCF_021130785.1 Homalodisca vitripennis | reverse complement strand
GTTTATACACACTTTTCAAGTTTATACAAGTCTTACACAAGTCTTATACAAGTTACACACACTTTCATGAATTATACAAGTTTATACCAGTTTACAAGTTCTTTCCTGTAAATAACCTGTTGTACAAGTTTATGCTCAAAAAGAAAAAAGCAGAGTTGCGCAAATTATGTACCGTTATTATAGTACATATATTGAATTTGTATGGAGCTAATACTTTATAAATTAGAACAACTTTTCGGAAATACTTGATTTATTCCGAAATTTAAGTTCACCAAAAAGTTAACAAAGTTTACAAACTTTTGATTCAATTTTTCTTCAAAATGTCACTCAATCAAACAAATCTAATTAAGAGTCTGATCAAAAGGTATTAAAATTAAAATTAAACTAAAAATGTATACTTCTCCAAAAATGGTTTAAATTAACAAAACAAAATAAAAAAGTTCTCTTCTCAAAATACTCAAAATTAATATAACACAAAACTTGATATTTACTTTATGACCAAAATTTAATTCACAATACTTCAAAAAAAATTGAATTAAATTTTCAGACTCTGAAAGATGGGAAACTTTAGAAATTTTAATTACAGTATTATAAAAATAAAAGATATTAACTATACGCTGGTACGGAACTTACTACTTTGAAGATTACGGAGGCAGATCAGAAAATAAAACGCACTAAAGAAAATTAAATACTTGAAATTGAATTTACACACGATAAAATAATTACTCTAAATCCCAACTATAGGGTTAGAGAAAGAACTTCAGCTTCGACCGGGTTACACCTTCTCGTGGAAAACTCCAAGACTCGACTGACTCCCTCTCCTCTCTCCAGCGAGCCGGGTCGGAAACGTATCACTGTAGCTCGATCAGCTGATTGACCGGTCTAACTGAACAAACAATGTCCACGCACCGACGTCTAGTTAACAAGAGCCTACTTCCTACCGCGATTCAGCATAAATAATTAGAACTATGGTACAGCATATTTGACCAGTTGATCATATGGCGAACTGTTATATCTGAAGAGGGAAGCTAATCTGAAACATGTTTTGGTTTTCAGTAAAACATGATGACAAACGTCTGTACCAATTTTGTTACATTTTGACAGTGCTTTTACTATAAGTTTTTTGTGCATTAGTAGTTAATAAAACTAGTTAAAAATAGAGTTCAAAAGAACTGAACCAAGTTTTATAAAACCTGATTTAGAGATAAAGCTTGTTCATTTGACCTAAACTTGAAAACCCAAACCCATAAATTCAAACCTAGAGAAACTAAAATTGGATTTTAAAGTAGATAATTATACTCATACTTAAATCAGTTGTTTAATCTGTCAATACTTGCTAAGTTTGTAAATGTTTTTGTAACGTCTGATTCTTCCCAGTAATGAATGCCACTGTGGAGATAATCGCTTGAGTGAGAATAAGGTTGGAGATGATGGATGTTCATCCCCATGTTCTGGTGATACCAAGAAAAGGTGTGGAGGCATTGGCAAACTATCACTTTACTCCACAGGAATTACAGGTAATAATTTAAATTTATGGATCTAGTTGTTTGAATTCTAGCAACATCATGAAGTTTATTTATTATTTTATCAGTCAAAATTAATTATTCTGAAAGTTAAATAAATTTGTATTATACAAAAACTTTCTTATTATTCAATATACTATTTTGTCCAATCCGTTAAAATTTACTAATTAATATTAATTTATAACATGCTGTGATATAAGTAAAGTTGGAAATAAGCAAGATTTGAGTTTTATATAAAATGCAACTCAAATTAAAATTTTAAAGGATTCAGTCAAATGAGTGACTTTTGTTTTGGAGACAGTCCAAACATAAAAATCGGTTCATTAGTTTTCAGTGACAACATACTGCTTGTCTACTAATTCTCCAAGTGGTAGTGTTGCAGGGCCACTAATAGTGACTGCCTCAATCATACAATCACAACTCAACATTTAAAGGGTTAAATATACTTACATCAGGTGAAGTAGGTATGTGTCGCTTTCATAAAATTTAACAGTTATCTTCGTTCCAAAGATGTTTCAGCAACAGGTAAGCTGATCGGTTGTTTCATTGATGAAACTCTACCAAGAGTGTTGGACCAATATAAGACAGACCTGGACAACACAAACAGTCCTCGTAGATGTCTCAACTATTGTTTTGGCTCTTGGCTACTTATTCGCTGGAGTGGAGTACCAGTAAGTCTTTATCAAATAAAAGATTTATTATTTTACAACAAGATGTTTTAATATTCTCTACTTAAAGTTGGTTATTGTTTATGGATATTTTAAAATGATAGCAGTTAGTAAACATTTGCAAAGTGCAACAAAAATTTAAACATTATATTAAGAAAACTAATTTTGTGAAAGTGTTCAAAACTTAAAACAAGATGAAGCATGCAACACAGTTACAATAACTAACAAAGAAACATGGTGCTTACTTAACAGAATAGATATACATCAAAACCTAACACAAAGTAAAGAAAAACTAAGAAAATCATAACACTGACCATGATATGGAGAGACATAAAGACCACTAAATGTGAGATTTAAGAACACAAAGACAATACAAGGGAGTGATAAGTAGACAAATCTAAAACTGCTGAACAATGCAGGTCTGAAAACCATAAATGAAGATTGATGATGCCAACCCAATACAATGATAACTAGAGGTAAATTAATCAAGACTTACATGGAACCAGTAGACCAATGTCCAAGTCAACTCTGTGAAGTCAGTCCACTGTAGTTACAAAACTGTTTTAAAAATATTATAGTAGGAAATATTATCAAATTGTACTTTGAGTTCAATAATATGAAACAGGATTACAAATCCCAAAAGCATCTGACCAGTTCTCCCTACCACGACTATCCTGTCTTTTGTGTGTTTTATTACAGGATCTGTTGTATTGTGGTGGGACTTCTATTAGGTTTCATCTTGCCATCAGTGTGCATCATGTTCTCTATTGTGTATTTCCTTTATTTATTGTTTTTATTGAAGTGAAAACTTCTTTAGGCGCGTTGAGCGTTTTGGTAGAGGGTAAAATCCTCGGTTCGCGTCACCGACATGCTAATGATACTAACCTGCATGAAAAAGTCAGTCTCGCTGTGTTTTTTAACCGTAGACTTGGCCGCGGACTACTAACCCCTGCATGAAAAAGTCAGTCTCGCTGTGTTAAAACTGTCCCGGCGGAGTATGAAAACAGACTGCGAAAAATCAGTGACCTTTACAGCTTCCTCTCGGCGATTTAAAAGTGAAGCCAATGTCGTACAATTCTGTAAGATGCGTCAAATTAAAGCTCTTAATATTGGCAATCTATTGGTTACAATTTTTAAATATTAAAAAAATTTTGAAATAATTTTGATTATTGTTTACATTTTACATAGCGTTTACAATGACAAGAAAAAAAGTAGTAAGCGAGGATTTTTTATATTTTTTGGTCAGACAAAATTTGTCAGCGAGAAAGTTGTGTGAAAATAGATGAATATTTTTTTTGTAATTTATCATTTTTTTATTGGAAGTTTAGTTTAGCCTGTAGTAGCGTATGAAGTGATGAGTGAACGTTTCTGCCGGAACTGTAGTTGGCGCATTGGCTCACTGATACCGTATTAACTCAATAAATTAGTTTATTGTGCAATAAAAAATACCTTTACGAAAGAACCAAGTTAATTTAACTAATTTATTAGTTTTAAAAATATTGTGGGTTTAATTGTTATTGCAATTATATACTTTATCCGTAGCAATAACTGTATTATTTACAACGGTGTTCAACTCACTGTTGTTCACTCTCGGTGTTTACTCACTTGTATTCTATGTTTATTAATATTTAACCTCTTCATCATGAAATGAGTATTATTACGGTATAAGATTTATCTTACTAGCGTGGTAAAATAGATTTCTAGTTATTTGATAATATTTTTTTGTGGATTTTAAAATTGGAAAATTAAAAAAATGTTATAATAATTTTAGATTCTATGAAATATGTTTCATTTATTGTTTTTATTAAGATATTGGTTTAAGATAATTGTATAATTAATTATTTTTTTCAACCACTTTGTATTTATATTTTGTTCATGATTTGTTTAACCCATCATATGTAACTAATAAATAAAACATAAAAAAATTTCATATAATTTTTGCATATAGTTTTAATTACTCTCAACTTAATAGTTCCGTTTTCACTTCTATCGGCAGTCCCACGACTGCTACTGTTTTTTTTTTTCAGGTAATGGTTTTGATATACAATTTGTTATGTGAAGTTTGACTTTGGTGTGTCAGAGCAATGGTTTTTTAATGTATTTACCATTATTCATATTTAACGTTATGTTTTAGAAGTTATTGGCTGAGCATTATCGATGGCTATCACTCGGGAGGCTGGAAAAATTTCATTTCTGTCTGTTTGCACGATATCTCAAAAACGAACTAACTTGGACTTTGAATTTTGCATGAAGCTTAATTTCTACATAGGCAATAATGAATTCAATAATGATGCATATACACCATGGGATTCAGCTAAGCATTAGCAAATATTTCATATAAGAGAATTAATAAATTGCAAACAAACTCAGTTCTGGCATAATTATGAGATTTCAACATATTACGAACATATTGAATGAAGATTCTTGGAGCAGTTGGAAAGATTTTAAATTTAATGAATAAATTGAATTGATTTAATGAATCCAGTGTAAATTTGTATTTTGTGTGAGGCCTTTCGAAATCAAAGATTCCACCTTCAGGTGACTAAAAATATAAATTTACTGTAATACTTTATATTACTATTTAAAGTCAATAGTGCTGAAAAACACAAATGTTTGTACAGGAGGGAATGTTTCTGTGGTAACACTCGCCCAAGTTCTTCTCTCAATTCTCCAGACAGTGAATGTAACTCCATCTGTTCAGGAGACAGCTCGGAGATATGTGGTGGTAACTGGCGAATAGCTGTATACCGCACTGGCAATGGTGACAGTAAGTCATAAGTGTCCATTTGAATACAATATTTCAATTAGTAGTTTGTGTTCATTCAGGGAAGGGGACAGATTATACTTCTGGCTGTGTTTATACCTGCTTGTAGAACCTTCACTAGATACAGCAAAAACTAATTTTGTCACTTACATCTTGAAAACCCAATGGATGTTGACAAGTGGTATCCCTCGACATCACTAACCGCAAAAGTTGAGATATTAGGGTGAAGCTATAAATAGATCAATAAGTTTAGTTTACTGTGGAGGATGATTGTTGGTTAGGTTTTTGCAAGCCTGAACATGAGGGAGATCATTTCCCTGCCTGCTTTAACTAGTAGAGGCTGACATAGTAAGAGCCTCCCCTTCTCAATGACTGCATGACTGAGATAGTGCCCAACATCCCTCATGATGGTTAATGTTCCAAGGGATCATGGCTGGAGGCAGTCCTACCAAATATCCTGTCACTTCAGGGATTGTATGGGTTTTACTGTAATAAGTAGTTTCCTCACTTCTTGTTCTAAAAATATGTAGTAATGTTAAAAAATAATTTGGTTTTGTATCAAATGCGTTACCGTAATTAGTAATAATTTCTTTTCTGCTGATAAAACTCAATCCATTTAACAAGCTTTTGTTTCAACTGATTAAGTTGGCATTGGTATGTTCCCCAGGTGTGTCTCCACCAGACAAAGTTTCACCATGTGAGCCATCAGTGACTCTGATGAATGGTAAGCCCGCTTGTCGCGGTGCCACTCTGTTCATAGATACCTTCTCCAATAGCACACTACATCCACATTGGAAACACGAGATCAAGATAGCAGATACACCTGTCAGTAAATAAAACTAGACATTTTGTAGTATTATGCTAAATTCAGTCGTTATTAAATGTGGTATAGTCATTAATCAATTGAATTTACAAAGCTTATTTGTTAAAAAAAATTCAACTTCTTTATTTTGAAAATGTTATGAGATAGTAAAAAATAAGGAAACACATATTTTTCTGAGAGTGACTGAAAAATTTAAGAACTATGTAAAATTTAATTTTGCATATTTATCTCTACATAGCTTGGTTAATCCATACAAATTAATATATTAAAATTACTGTAGGTAGTACTTTAAAACTCTTCTGATGAATGAGGTATATACTATATTATAAATATTATAATAAAAAAATCATTCTAAATTCTAGAACGTAATAACTTATTTTTGTTATTTTAAAGGCCAATTGCAATCTATGGAATTTAGGTTTGAATTCCTGTAGGAGAGGTCCTAAAGGAATTGTAGATATTGAAGAAAGGAGGTATTGAAGAGGAGTAGTGCTGTAAGGAACATACAAAGGAACTGAATTGATAGAATGAAGAATACTATGCTGTTTAAAATAAAGTAACAGGTTTAGCACAATTTAAATCATATGCTTCATGACAAATTACTTTCATACTCTAAAGAAAAATCCATAATTTTTCCTACTGACTAAGGCTGAAAAGAATCACTATTGAATTAACAATTGCAATGTTTCATTTTGGTTTCCTGCAAATTATTATTTAACATTACCTACTGCAGTAACACAATATTTTTATCTAATTTAATATTCCAAAATAAAATAATATTCTAAATTCTACTTTACTTTATTTACTTGCACCAATGATCCTTTCAAATGGTTATATACTCGTATTAATGAAAATATAATAAGTAAATATAAGTGAATTTAAAGCTGCAATAATAATTAACTGACTGTAATTGCCAACTTGATATTCACATAATAAACTAATAGAGATCGTCACACTCATGTATGGTACATCTAAGGTATTTAAGTCTGGAAAACCAATATTAATTTTATATGATCTGTTAGTGATGGTAATCTAATTTCTCTTCCGAAGTGACTTGTGTGCTCAATTCACTTTTAAAAGATCTGTTATCATCTTACCTCATTTATCTTCTGTCTCTAAAAAATTGTTTTGCGTATTGCTTCTTCTATCCACATAAATATAAAATATAGATCAATACTACTGTGTGAGCTTATTAATAGTTTCTCTCAGTTTTCTTTTTTTATTGTCATCATAATTTATTAGTGTTGATGTATATAAAGTTAACGAATTAAACATTCCTTTGAAGTAAACAATACATGTTATTCAATGTAAGCAATGTTAGAGCTGCAGTGGACCCCTAATCCTGAGAGGGCTAGTCGAGGTAAATAAAAAATAAAAGTAATATTAGATAGACAAATGTTGTCAAATGTAACGTTGAACACTACATTATAGTCAATCTAAATATTATATTACAGTTTTTTTGCTTTTAACCAATGGTCAGTCAGCAAAATTGTGTAGAATAAAAACATATAGATATACAATATATATGATTCATTAAAGTTGAATTTCATGAGCACACTCATACATGGTATATCTGAAAAACTTGATATTGACCATTACTACGCATTTCATGGACTTCCAAAGTAACCTTCAACAAATTGGTCACGGTTTCAACCTGTTTATGTAATAAAAAAGTGTAATCGATTGAAACATCAAAACAATATTACAAACATGTAATATAGTTCAACCACAGTATAGTCTGAAACACCCAGTATATAGAAGACTTCTTTGATAGGCATGCAAAAGTTTGGTTAATTTAAAAAGATGTATACTTTGAGGTGTCATATTTCTGATTTATTTGATTACCTGTTGTATATAATCTCTTATATCACTAAAATGTATGTTTTCAGGATTATGAATTCGTAACTTTTAATTCCTTACCCGCCAACTCATTCCAGAGGGATGGAAAATTGATTATAAAGCCTGTCGTTCTCTCAGATAGGGATGTGGAACAAGGGCATATTAAACTGAATAGGTTAGACTCAACTTTTTAAATTAATTTAATATTATTAATAAGAGTGTGAATCTTAGAGATTAAAATGTTTAAACTATACGAGCAAAAAATAATGTGGAGCAAAATTTCATTTAATAGCATTTACTGTATCTGGCTTATCACCAATACAATTTTTGAAATGTTCATACTAAGGTGTGAGTAAGCCCTTTGGTAGTTTAATATTTTGGGACTTGTTTTTTCTATAAAGGTTAGTTCTTCCAAATGTTCATAACCGAAATATAATTACAATACACTAATGTTTTATCATCTTGTCATGGACTAGGGCAGAAACTTAATTTTAGTTTGTTATAACTATTCACAATTGGTTTATTTACTAACAATTGAGTGGCATTTATTGGATTATATCCAAAAGTATTAAATTAAGATAATTTGAAATCCTTACAGAATTATTTGAATATGTAAAAGTGATTTTTACATATTCTGTCTGAAAAGTGATTTAATCTGTTTTCTCAAAACAGATTAAATCTTTAAAAAACTAGACATATAAAACATTGAATGTCAATTACTACACAATTTGATTGCCAATTTTAGTTTCAGTACCTCATTTTTGCAGGATGAGTGAGGGAGGGCAAAAGTGTATTTTAAGCAGAAAAACATGATGAATCAAATCATCAAAATGTCAAATGACTGTTTTATCAGCCTATTCATTTATTCAAAGGGATATGTGAATAAATAAAAAGTAAAATGTAAAATCTGGAATCAAATTGATAAAAATTATTAGGTTCAATCTAAGTTTTAAACCTTTTTTAAAAACTTGATCAGTGGATCTATGATATTGAATAAAATGTATCAGGTATTCAATCAGACTGTCAAATCTGTTAAACTATGTCGTTATTACAACTTTCTCAAGTACACAAGTATAAACTTACACTGAATAAAAATAGCAAAAAAAGAAACACCTGATAACAAACTTTCTCAATGTAGTCTAAATAACAGTTTTGCATTCAAATAAATTTTGATTAGTTGTTATGATTTTTTAAAGTAATATTACATAATATAATTTTGAAATTAGGTAAATTTTGTAGATCAGAATCTGAGGATTCAAGTGAAAAACAATAATTTAGTGAACAGGTGTTGTCCACTGTGGTTGTTTCGATTTTAATATGATATGCCAACTCATAATTCCTTAGATTCAAATCTTTTCGAGAGCTATAGTTATAATTTTGCTTATAGCTTTGAGTTAAAGCTTTTACCAGTAGCATGTAAAGTTACTGGTTTTTTCCATCTTTGTGATTAATAGAAACACGGTGACCGATCATTCTTACCCGAAAAGAGTTTAAGGTTTGTCCAATGTAGTCCTTGGGACAAAACCTACAGGTAAGCTGGTAAATTGCATTGCTTGAGGTTCAGTCCAATTCACCAGAAATCTGTCTTCTTAGTGACACTACTTTTGAACTGATCGGTCTTATCCATAATTTTTTAAATACCACGATGTGATATATGACATGGTTCACAGCCAAAATATAAATGTTGATTATTTTACCAACATTAATTTTGGGCCTTACAAGCATATTCTTAAAATTTTGATGTCTCCTAAATACTATTATATTGTGGCCTGGACAATAATTTGTCAGTTAAGGGTAAGTTCATTAAAATTCTGTAGCCTATTTTTATAGCTCTATTGAATTTGTGCAAACCAGGATAAAATTTTGTTCACAAGTACATATATATATATATATATATGTATATATATCTAGTTCTCAATACCTCATTTTATACCTTTGCATGTTTGATCTGTATCTAGTTCTCTTGTTTGCCCTCAGTTGTACCGGACTGGCTAACAGCCGAGAGTGTGAGCTGTCAGCATTCTCCTACAACATCCTACCTCCTGTCCGCTCTGCCAGGATACATACACGCAATAGCTTTAGCTTCCGCTATGGAATTGTGCAAATAAGGGCTAGGCTACCAGCGGGAGACTGGATAGTACCAGGTAACTTTCATTTTGGTGTCCACACTAATTGATTTTGCAAGCTAATGATTATGTATTAATCATTCGCTTCTCTATATTAATATCAATCCAAATTTGAAACTCAAAAACATCAAGCTACTGAATAAAGTTATAAGAAAAAGAACAAGAACAATACTAAATATTAATAATACATTTTCTGTTTCAATATTACATACATTGAGCCCCACCATTTATTACATCGTAAGTGCATTGACTGAAAGCTAAGGACTTTGAATTTATGATTCCTCTACACCAGCCTAAAATAGTTCAATTGTTGAAGCCATTCAGTAAATAATCATAGAACATTAGAGAGAAATTTGATTCATTTCACAGGTAACCAACCGACTTTAGAGTTCCCTAAAGCTGCTCTTTAAATTTAAATAGGTCATGAGGTTGGAATATCTTTCAGTAACTACCATTTATCTCAGGAGTTTAAGGATGACGTTAAAAAAAAATAAGTCCACTATGTCCCAGTTTTTCAGTAGGAAATTGTGTGCGAAGCCATGGGTAACTGCTAGTTTTATGTATTGAGACAAACATTGTGCAGCCTCTAAACTTCTTGTGTGTGCATCATTTGTGCATGCAGTGTGCTTGTGGCATGATTTGTGCTTATGCTGACTGCTCTGGATTTACAGGCACATGCTTGAATATTTTTCAATCCAGAACTTGTTCTGTTGTCAAGTTAGACTTTGATGAGTTCAACTACATTTTTTTTTTTTTTTTTTTTTTTTTTCTTTTTCAATCTTAGAAAGAAAGAAATATTTGAATAGGTAGTTTTAATTTTTGTGCTTGGTAAACCTTATGCCTTGATCCCCTTACGAAGAGAACAGATTTTAATCTTTGAAACGTACTGCTCACTTTAAAATTGAGACCAAAGCATACCTATTATATCATACCACATACTGAAATGTATATGCCATTTCAAGTAAATATATGTAAACATACAGTGCACTATTGTTGCAGAGTTGTGGCTCATGCCTAAAGACCAGAGTTATGGCAGCAGTTATCAATCAGGGAAGGTGCGAGTGGCTATGTCTCGAGGTAACCGGTATGTAGTATTGTGTTGATTTTATCCTCAAAAACTGTTACAATTAATATAATCTTCAATTGTTTCTTGGATTTTATACTAGGAGATCAGAATAATAAAAATAATTGTGTTTTGAATAACTTTATTTCTTATTTAAATAAATCACTTCACAATTCAAACATAAACTTTTTAAAATATATTTACTATATAACGTATGGCAGAGCTAGTATCACAAATACACTAATTTACTGGAAATATTACAGAGAGCTAATCTGAAGAGGGAAAAATATTGGTTCCTCTGTCTGGGCAGTAGAGTTCTGGTAAGAACTAAAAGCAATGTTACAAGTCACTCAGTTTTTAATAGTATACTAGCGGGCCCCGGCGCGCTTTGCTGCGCATTTCAATAATTTTTTGCAAAAGTTGCCCGCGGGCTTCGCACGCAATTTCCCGTTGAAAACAGTACACTATATTCACTTATTCTTTTTCTATCACATTCTAAACATTGCTGAGATAATTGATAGTCGTTCCATCGTGAGCCTCTTGGGCGTATTATGAAGGTATGTACCATATTCCTGCCTCTATCTAGCTGTTACCCACGGCTTCGCACGCAAATCTTAAGAACCGAAGTCCTTATATTACTTAGTAAATTTTTTTTTTTACTATAATAAATTTTAGATTAAATTAGTTATATCTCCGATGCCACGATTGAGCTTGCTTTGTTGTCTCGATCGAGAGAATATGTACACACGGAGTTTTGAGAACCATACTTCTGTCAAAAAAAACAACTAAGGTTGATTTTATAACATTCTTTATATTTGTAGCCAACGTAAGATAGTAATTATGATATCTGCATTGCTCTTCTGATCAAGCATGAGCATGGTTTATATTAAATAAATATTGCAGTTAAAGGTGAATTTTTACGTCAAATTTGAATTGTATTATCTGGATAGTAAAGTCTATGTTTAACAGTGATTGCAGAAACAGTTTAAACAAAATTTGTCGTTTCTCTTAAGCTTACTCTATGCTTTAAAACTATAAGTGTAATATATGTTTTACAAAGAACAGCTGATTAAAAATTTGAAAAGACGTTAACATATGTTTGCTGCAATGCATTTCTTATGGGTATTTCTGTAACCAGTGGGGCGGAATCCTGAATCGGGAAAGGGATGGGCATAGCTTATAAACCTTTTCCGTGGAAAAATACATATACGTACAAATTTTCATCATGATCGGTCCAATAGTTCACGATTCCATAAAGGATAAACATACAAACATTCATTTTTATATATTATATAGATATGACAGCTGGTATAGTCACCCCCACACTGCACTGTTCTGAACTCCTGGTAATTTTACAGACAGCTGACCTGTAATGGGAAAGACATGGGTTCTTCTGTCCTGGAGAGTGGTGTTCTAGTGGGAACTGAAAGCAATGTTTTAAGTCACTCAGTTTTGAATAGGATATCTGACAGCTGGTACAGTCACCCTCACAACTACACTCTGATCTGGACTCCTGGTAATTATTGTGATAGACATATCTTACATAAACAAGTAGAAATTGTCTATCTATTAAGTTGAACAATATTTTGGCTTCAATATTTTGGTTTATACCTAAACCATTTCAAATTTCTAAACTCAAGAGGAAATTGTCATTATGAGTGAATAAAGACGTTTACATTTCAGGCTATTCAACACATTAATATTACTACACTTTGGAATAACACTGTTTTAATCAATGTGAAGTAATATTATATAAAACAAATATAGGTACTGCAACAGTAAAACAATTTTATGTTTGCCTTTCAGTACATTGTTTGAATATTTAAGCTTCAATATATTTTCTCCCCCCCCCCATTCTAATATAAATCTAATGTGTAGTCCATTAAAAAAGGAATGCTGAAGTTTCCTTTGGAAGATACTACATGATTGGTTTCTTGTGAAGAAATTTGTTATAGTACAACATACTTGCAGTTTGATAGTTGTTGTAACAATAGAAGAATTTGTGTAAAACATATATCTAAAACTTTAATTCTCTACAAGTTTAATACAACATTTTATTCTTCAGTAATTTAAGAAAACTTCATGTAATTATGTGTGATATTTCAAGGTATAGAAAAAATTCAAGTCTACCATAAATATTATTGGAATAAGCTATTAGTTATATTTTAAAATGTTCACCTTCATAACAAAGCAAAGAATTAAGTTAGAGATCACATACAAATGAATGGATTCAATTTTACAGTTGCAAAAGTAGTGCTATTAGAATAATTTTAAAATTTGACATAAGAGATTCTTGCGAGACACATTTTACTGAATTGGGATTTTTAAATAGTTACTCCTTGTTCACACATATATAAAACTATTTTAAATTTTTAAAATAACTTGGATTTCTTCACAAACCAAAAGACATTTATAATTACAATAAAAGAGGAAAAGACATCCCAACAATCCAATTATGTAATATAATTAGTTTAATACTGTTAATCGTTTTGATGCTATTTGATGTGTATAATCTTGTATATTGTATAAATAGATTTTCAATTCAATTAAAATCAATAATCAAAAATGATAATACCGTCTTTTAATCAAACAGAATTATTTTGTGCACAAGCTAATTTCCTCCACTTTCACTTATGTTCCAGACAACCTGTTATTTTATGTTGATGGCCAGCCCCAACAAGCACTGCTGCCACCTGGTGTCAGACTCACTGAACTGCTTGGCTTCAGGGATGATGAGTTGTCTGCCTGGAAAACAGGATCCAGAATAGCTCCCTTTGATACTGATGTAAGACATGACAGGAAATGTCTACAATTTTGGGTTTTAAGGTTTATTTGAAATATTAGGAATCTGACCCAACATTAGCATTGTTATGATGACACAAGTACCACACCACAATTGCAAGAGAATTTCATATTAAATTTCTTGTATTACATGTTTCACTAACTCCCTCAGGATGAGCTCTTTGCCTCGTTCTGTTCAAGTATTATCAATTAAGGGGTGTATGTTTGACACCTTAACCGCGGCTCTATATTGAACAGACTGCTCTCAATCTGGTTATGTGTTCTTACGCGTCTGCCACATTGCTACATATGATATTGACTTTGTGATATTATAGTATGCATTTTGTTACCCTGTGCTATTTAATATCAGAGACAACAATATAAATTTAACCCTTTTAGTGCCATGTAACTTTATCACCTCTGGTGCAAAATATATGTTTATTTTTCAACATATTTTCTTCTAATTTTTACCATGTTGTAAAAAATTAAAAAATGTAGGTTAAAATATTGTTTATTTTTGAAACTAAAAAAGAAGTTCTGACCTTCAACTAATGTACCTATACATTTTTTCTATTGTTTAAAACAACTATGCTCTATAATATAGAAAGATAAATAAAAAGAAGGATATGCTATTAAAAACTTAATAGTGTTGATGTCAATGACTCCATTAGTACAGACCATAGCTTAAGCAATCCTCAGCACTGAAAGATTAAGTAGTTCCCAATACCTATAGAATTTAGTAGGCATTTTTGTCTCTTGTATTAAGTATTTCTATGCGAGTTTGAGTATTTATACCAATAGAATATCTGTATTATGATATTGTATTCTAAATTAATTACAAACTTCTGTATCCCTTAAAACCTATAATTCTGACCTATATGTAGGCCTTATGGGGCCATATTCTTTTAGAACTTAAGTTGGGCACCTTCAGAACATAACAGATTTACTAATATCTCTTGTTTTTTAGTTTTACCTGTCAATGGGAGTGTCAGTAGGTGGTTCTAGAGATTTTCCAGATGGCTGTATCAACAAGGACAGGGTGAAGCCTTGGACCAATTTCAAACTTAAGGTAAGTCTTAGCTCAGTGAAATTAGCCATTAAAACAGTGATTAGGAGAAAAACATTCTAAGTTTTGAATATTGGTGCAATGATACCTTAAAAGGTCCTGATAAACATACTAAAGTTCCTCGGTGGTGGGGATGAGCTAAGAAGAAGAGTAGGGTTTAAAAGTACAATTTTTCGCAAATATCTCAAACATTAATAAGTGTAGTGAAAAATCACTCAGTATAAAATTATGTAAAAAAGATCCTATGCATACTTGTTGTAGAATTAATATTTGTGGTACAGTATATGTGGGGAAAACTGGCCTAAAAGTGTAGATTCCTCAAATATGATTATTATTCTCTCACATAACACCAAAAGCCGCACAGATTTTGTTTATAACCATTACTAAACAATAAATAGGCTAGGATGTCTAGAAAACCTTACCACATAACCTTGACTGTGCCACAGTCGTTCTGCATCACCAACCGTCCCTGGCATCAGCCAACTCAGAGCTATGCCGCCTCTTTCTCTCTCACTCCTGCCTAGCCAGTTGCTATGCTAGCCTGGCTGTTTACCTATGCCAGTGAGATTAATGCTTATTTTCTAGTTCCATACTGCTTTATCTCACACACAGTGATTGGCAATGTCGATGTTACAGTACATAAGAAGGTAATCATATCCAATCTGATCATGGCTCTCAACTTCACTCGTTTAAAACAATCCAAAATAAAAAATGAACTAAACAGCATGAAGCAAAAAGGGCCCACGGATTTAACTATGGATCCAGTACTTTTACATGGTTCATCACCATTATGAAACAGTTCACTGCTGTACAACATTGCAGTTACTGGTATTCTCACCTTGTCTGAGTAAAAAGAATGATGCCAGTGGTCACTTACAGTATGGAAAATATGCTCATATGATGCCAAGTCATACTATCACGGAAGGTATTAAAGATACACACATTAACTTCCTCTGCTTGTGAGTTTGTGCAGACCAAGTCTATGTATGTGTAGCGCTATGTGATGTAATTCTAGTTTGTGGCAAAAGGAATCTCTTCATGTTGTATGTCATATTATGTTCCCTTAATAGTGTGTTATTCTTTTTTTGAATAACTCTGTCTATACTTATGTCTCCCATTACAACGACAGTACCATTCCATGTTCGTGTTTCATCAAAAAGGTTAGTCAGCGAGTCTAGGGTAGTATTAAAATCGTTATCTGATTGATAAATGCCTATTAGAAAAATTACTGTTTTATTTATTGATAATTTAACTGAAGACAGCTCACATACAAGTTATTTGCTGTGATGTGCTCAGTTTAGTGGAACTGCAGCATGTTCAAGATCCTGTTTCACATAGATTGCGACTCCACCTTTAGTGTGCTGCTCTCTGCAAAAGTACTTATTGGGGACGTACCCAGTAATCATGGTGTTAAGTAGTTTAGAGACCATGTTCAGTTATGCTGATGACATCGAAGTCAACTTGTAGAAAATCATTTACTAAGTCTTGTTTGTTTAGATGGTCTACATTTTTATGAAATATTTTCAGTTTCTTCTTTTTTGTAATCTTCAGTTTACTATTACTCTTGTGCTGTAGGGTTTCCGTCTCATTTGTTGAGTTCCCTAAAAAATAATCCTGTGAAGTTTCCCCAGATTGAACTTTCATTTCATTTCAGGTCTGAATTTCCCATGGGCTGGATGGGTCCGTCACTATTGTTTAAAGTTTATTTTTTTCTGTTGATAGTGTTTTATATTTTTTCCCAAAAATTTTTCATATGTGGTTCATTCCCTTCTAGCTTTTTTGCTGTAATAGGAGGGGACTTCAGTTTCATGTTTGTTTTTAATTTTAGTTGGATTTTCCCGTTATTAGTAGCATACTGACTGCTTGCAGCGAAACACTAAACACATTATTCTTTTTCTGGTTAGTTGCCAGTTTAAAAAAATATACATTCACTTACCTTCTGTTGTTGACTTTCGGCTTGTATCAAAGTTGGTATAGGTAGTGGTTTTTTTTTAAACTGTTCGGTTTTTTATTACAGGTTTGTCTTTCTCCTGTTATATGGTGATAATTCTGGTAGATCGCGGTCAAGTGGGTGTTCAGTTTTTGCATACAGGTTTGCCTGGCTCCTGGTGTCATGCTGGGATTCTTGGCTGGAATCGTCAAGCAATGTTCATTCAAAATTTTCTCAAGAAGGTTTTAATTGTTTGTATAAAAAGTTTGTGATATAGGATTTTTTGAGCTTGTCTGAGAGAATGATTTTAGAAGTATCCTAGTAGCCTCCTTTTGCTTTGTTAGTTTCAGAAGAAATTCCCTGTAGTCAGCTTTATTTTGCTTGTATTTTGTATGTAAGCAATGATCACATTCAATATTTATCTCGTCTAATAGACCAAAAACTGTTGGCCAAGATGAGAAAGAGATAAAAAATGCTGTTCAAATAGAATTCCTGTCATATAATTTACTATTATGTATATATACTATTGTACCTTCACCTACCTAAGTTACTATTAAAATAAATACATCTTGCATAACTTTCAGGCAATGCTAAATTTCTGGCTGGATAAGGAACATTGGTGGCCATCTTGGGGTGATGTTAAGTCATCGATGATAGTGGAACACGTTCAAGTGACAGACAGCTCTCTGATGGCCTTTGCTGCTATGTTTTATTAATTGTAATAATTTAATATAATTTTAAAATAAATGTGGATTTCTAATGCTATGTGTCATTTTTAATACCTTAGAAAGTGAACGGGGTCATATTGAACATGTTAATGCCTGAGTTTAACCGATTTTGCTTCCTTTTACTTGTATTTATTGGTAAAATCTATATTTAATGTTACTGCGTTTACCATAATAAGATATTACCATTTCAGTACAGTTTATTTTGGCTAATACTGTATTATCCCTTTTTCTATTTGTTTAGACAAGTTGCTGGCAATATACAAATAGCATTAAATTAGTTTTTTGTAAAGCTCTCAATCATTGATCCTCCCACTGATCAGCGACTCCCGGATGGTAGGAATATACAGAAATTAAATGTCTATACTGTTCCAAGACCTAAGCATGTATTAACACCTTCGTTGTCATACAACCACATATTCAATCCCACTTTTTTTATCAACTGCCATACCTGTGTTATCACGTTTCCAAACACCTCCTACATTACATGACACCTATGAGATAATAAACAATGACCTCTAATTGTTTTTTTTTTTTTAAACTCATCACTCCACATTAGTTCTGCTTAATTGCAACTATACTTGACAGACAACTATGGAATTATTAAACACTGAGGACATTTCATCATTGTTAGATTTGCATCGGTATCAAGAGCAAAAAAATAGCTTAAATGTAGAAACTAGACATAGGCCTTCTTTAACACAATTTCCCAGGAAGAAGAGGGACAATTTTATTATTGGTCAGTCAGATGTTGATGACAACCTAACCTCACCTGACAGAAAAAAGTTTTTGTTTGTCTCCCGCATGGCTCCAAAAATAAGTTGTGAAAGTGTAAAATCTTTTATGCAAGGTAAGATAGAGGCAAACTATGTAGTTGAAAAATTACAGTCTAAGTATCCTGACGAATACTCATCTTTTAAAATAGGCGTACCTGTAGACCTATTTGAAGACATTTACAATCCTAAGTTCTGGCCTAAAAAATTTTACATTGCTGTTTATAAACACAAAATTAAAAAGAATAATTTAAATAGCACACCAGAGCTTTTAAACTCACAGGACATCTGCATGCAAAGCGGAACTTAGGTCCAAAAGTGACGTTATCTGTAGATAAGCCTAGTATTAGTGGCCAGACATTAAAATATGACATATATGTAATTAATACACAGTCACTGGCTGATAAATTGGCTGAACTAGAACATATCCTTGAAAATGAAAACTATATCGCTATCTGTGTATGTGAGCACTGGTGTTCCTCTGAGAACATAGCCTATGCACAGCTGAGAGGTTATTTTCAAGCAGCAGCATATTGTAGAAGCAACAAGTTGAGAGGAGGGGTTGCAATCTACATTAAACATGGCGTTGATTTCCAGATGATAAACGTAGAAAAATTCTGTGTGGAAAGTCATTGTGAAGTGGTGGCTGTGACTTTGTGTTTCAACAGTTGCAGGGTAAGACTTGTATCAGTATACCGCATACCAAATGGTGACCTTGAAGTTTTTTTTAGACTCGATTGAACAGTTGATATTAAGTATGTCAAACAAGAAGTGGCCTATCTTAATTTGTGGTGACATAAATATTAATGTCCTAAATGTAAACAACACGGCAACATTAAAGCTTCAAAACATGTTACGAAGCGTAAATTGTTATTTTGGAAACAATACGCCTACCAGAGGGTCTGCATGCTTGGATAATGTTATTACAAACCTTCCTAGGGAATATGTGTCTGTTGAGGTTAAGGAACCTATCTCAGATCACTTAGCGTTGGCAGCTAGGATCTTGTGTAAGCCAAACTGTTTAGAAGAGGATAAAAATGGTACTGACAAAATTAAATCCCGCAGCTTTACTCAAGGAAATATCAGCAAATTTATGGATTTCATCAGTATGATAGATTGGAATAGAATAGTCGAAAACCCACCTTTGTCCTTTGATTCATTCATAAAAATCTTTATTTTTGGAATGGATGAATGCTTCCCCATTAAAGAAATAAATAGGAAGAAATCAGCCTTACATCGCAAAAATTGGTATACTAGCGAACATCAAAAATTGAAGAGAGAAGTGGAAAGCTGGTTTCATAAGCTACAATGGGCCCTCCGTTACCGCCTGCTTGTGGAGGAAACCAAAAATAAGTATACTGCAGTTAGGAAAAAATACAAAAAATCGTTACATCTAGCGGAGATACAGGCAAATGCAGAAGCAATAAAAGCAGCGCCTAACAAAGTAAAAAAGGCATGTAATAAATTCTTCAAGAAAAGAGACTGTCCACAAAGACACTCACTCTCTCTCTGCTGATGACTTCAATGCGTACTTCATCTCTGCAGTGGCTGATATTGCGAAGGAAGTCGGACAATCACTTACTACGGCTATGGATTTCCTCTCCAGTACCCAAGACGCCACGGATCAATTCCAGTGGAAGACAGTGTCTTGTGAGCAGGTGGTGGAATTTGTAAATAGCATGAAGAGCAGTCACAGTAGAGATATATATGACATTAGTGCAGTGTTAGTAAAAAGTGTCCTACCTGTTATAGTTTACCCCTTAACGGTTTGTATAAACCAGTGTTTAAAAGCTGGCACATTTCCAGACTCCCTCAAGCAATCTAGAGTTGTACCCGTATATAAGAAGGGTGACAAGTCATCTGCTAGCAGCTATAGGCCCATCTCAATGGTACCCATATTTGCAAAAATCCTTGAAAAAGCAATGAAACACCAGGTAAGTGAGTTTTTTGAAAGTAATTCACTTTTTTCTAAATTCCAATTTGGTTTTAGACAAGGTAGGTCGACGGTTGACGCGGTCGAGGGCCTTATAAGATCTGTACTTACAAGTTTTGAAAATCATGCTAGTACACACACTATCCTTTGCGATCTTTCTAAGGCTTTCGACTGTGTGCCGCACGACATCCTTTTTTCAAAATTACACTTTTATGGAGTAAGAGGTGTGGAGCTCAAACTGTTTGAATCATATTTAGCAAACCGAACACAAAGAGTAAATATTCAAAATTCACTCTCTGATATTGCAAAGGTTGTAAGTGGCGTGCCACAGGGATCGGCCCTAGGCCCTTTTCTGTTTTTTAATCCTGATAAACGATTTACCATCTAGTTTAAGCTGTAATTCTGTAGTTTTTGCTGACGATACTACACTGTACTATAGTATGCCAAATAAGGATCTAAACAATCTTAGCCTATTTATGTCAAACGCTCTTGAAGAAAGCATACATTGGTTTAAAGCGAATGGCCTATCTTTGAACCAAACTAAAACACAACACTTAGTTTTTACTCTAAGCAGAGCCCATGTCAGTCACGAAAATTACAGTAATGTAAATCTCCTTGGCTTTGTACTTGACCCTTGTCTAAACTGGAGTGCACACATCCAAAAGGTTTGTGCTAGACTAAATAGAGTAATCTACTTATTAAGAAACTTAAGAAATAAGTTACCAGAGCCACTATTAAAAAAATGCTTATTTTGCTTTTTTCCATAGCATTCTGTTGTATGGCATAAGTGTTTGGGGTGGAAGTCACCATCTAAAAAGTGTATTGTTACTACAAAAAAAGCAATCAGAATTATGAGAAGGGCGTCATTAAATGCTCATTGTAAACCTTTTTTTATTGCTGAGGGAATTTTAACTGTAGTAAATGTATATATATATATATATATATATATATATATATATATATATATATATATATATATATATATATATATGTATGTCTTAGTAAAGTTAAGGAAAATTTTGATAGTTTTAAGCTGATCTGTGATAACCACCAACATAACACCAGAAATGACTATCAGTTGCAAGAACCCTTCTGTAGGCTAAGTCTAACAAAAAATTGGCTTGATAGTGTCAGTCTTAAAATGTTCAATAAGTTACCACCTTGTGTTCATCAAGTAAGCCTTTGCAAATTTCGGTCTTCCGTGTACAATTTCCTAGTGGTTAGGCCATTTTATGATATTAAGGAATTTTTTGAGTTACCATCTAGGGAATTCATTACTGCTTTTAGTTCGGGCTAGCCCATTTTTTCTGTAGGCTACCTTGTTTTATTGATGTGTTGTTTAAAATGTCTATTTTATTGTACTGTGAATGTTTCATGTATGCCTGATCTATATTTTAGTGTTTTAAACCAGTTAGATGTTTTTATTGTAAATGTTGTTTTAACTTTCCGACAAATCAACCATAGGCCATAGTTATGACATGTAGGCATTGTTATGCAACTATATTAATTTGTGTTCTAGGTACAATGATACTGTACTGAAACAGATTGACTTACTATATTGACATTGTCTATTGCTTGTTAAAGTTTAATGACAGAAATAAATCTTGAATCTTGAATTTGCCTGAATGCATAGTTAATTCTGGGTTACATACTTAGCAGTGTACTGTATTTTGAAGATGATGATGACTGGGAAGCAAACCCAACGTATTGACTAGTCACGTGACATTTAGGTGATTCTAGCAGCAGTTTGATAAATTAATGTATAGCTGAAGTTAATCATGGTGGATTAGTAGAAACATTCCACATGTGTACTGACTGTGGAGGAGCTATGTTCAATGCACTTTGCTGCCTAAATACCATTTACTCAAAGGAGTGAATTTTGTTGTAAATAGTGTACTTTTAGTACAAAATAAATAACTATTCATCCTTCGAATATCTCACCAGTTTAAGGAAAACAAATTTAATTCCTAGTAACCGATGCCAATTTAAACCCACACCCAACTTTTCACCTCTCCCACATACATAAATAGGTTTCCCCACATTGTACTACACACTTCTAATTTTTTCATGTTTACATTATGAGAAAATGTCTCCAACAGTTATGTTGCAGAGCTAATCAAGTAAACTTGGCAATAGCCTATTACAGCATAAGTTGGAAACTAGGCACTTACGGAGTTGATTGAGAAAATGAGGTCTCACTAATTTAAAAAAAGAGCCTTCTAAGTAAATTTAAAAAATATGTAGTTTAAGTCTTTTGTACAGGTTTTAAGAAAGCAATAATAACCTATCAAACATTTTATAATTTTAAAAATATAATAATAAAACAATTAGATAATAATAAAAATCTATAATGCTTCTAAATGTCTCAATCATTATTTTTCATTTATTTGGTTTTAATATTTATAGATAAAAACTTTTTAAATCTATTTTTAACCATACTAAAAATACCTTTTATAAATTACAAAATGTTGAAAAATGTAACTTTATTTTCGATAGAATAAAATATATCTCCAAAATCTGTATCAGACATTTTTATTACACTACAGTGAACAAAGATACACTTTTAACAGTATGTTTCTTATTGAAATTAACTGACTTTTTAATATTTTGGAAAATTAATGTGAGTTTTTTGCTTATAAAGACTATAAAAAGGATTTTCTGCCAACCAAGCATACACTGCTTTTATTAATCTGTCTTAAGGTACATGATGCACATCAAGATGTATTTTATTGAACAAACTACTGATTTGTATGAAGATTAAATGTACGCTTTTCTATTGCGTACATTCAATTCATTATTAATTTCTATGTACGTAAGTATATATCTATTTTTTTAATCGGGACAAAAACACAAACCCAACTATGGCATCTGAAATATCTTAGCTAGAAATATATTGCAAGAGGTGGTAGTTAATATTATATATTCTTATATAAATATTTTTTCTTGGTAAGAGCTGAGCTGACACTTTTTAACTTCAGTATCTTTTTAATATTTTCTTCACTGGGACATAAAGGCAAACTCTAACTATGGCACTTGAAAACCCTTATATATAAGTAAATTTAAAGAGCCAAAATCAATGCTTTTTGATTGAAATTAGAATATATTTTCTTGATTGGAACATAAGGTATAAACTCAACTAGGGCAAGTTAATTAAAGTTAGTTAATGACAGAAAGTTAATTTAAACTGACGAAAGTTGACACTTCTTGACCAAATTAGGTTTTTGAGACTTGTAAGTAATTTTTCATACAACAAAACCTAAAATAGAACCAGTCAAAATTGTATTTAACTTTTTAATCTATCAATCATAGATACTGAAATAATATGTACCTACCTAATATCTCTGCTTCTGTTTGAAAAATAAGGGGCTCCCATCATATTAGATCAAAATACTTCCAGTACGAAAGCTATGCCCTTTGATTTAAAAAGATGAGTATTAAGCCGCAAGTAACTGCATGTTGGTCAGAATTTTTAAGATTTTTTAAAGATACACTATAGAAATAAATAATAAACAAAACAAACACATTTTAACAAAGTTAAAAAAATGCTATGTATTTTAATATTTGGGACAAATTTTGGAAATTATTAATTAACACACTAAAATTATACATTTCTATAATTTACGATGTTTTAACTATAAAGTGAAATCATAACATAGGTAATGTGTGTTGAATCCACATATATATTTGATAGATATGTAGTTTATGTAAAACTCTATAAATGGAGAAGAGATAGAATTGTAGAATTCATATTAGAGATGACTTCATCATAACATAAACTTTGAATATCAGCTAACTCTTACCAGCAATATAAAAGAAATTCTTGTAAACCTATACTACATGCCAGCATAATCTATTGGCTGACACTAGGATGATTTGGTTGATCCAAAAAAATCCCCATTCGATTGGAGCCAATATGTGAGCCACTTTCCCCCTGTATACAGAATGTCTTCTTGGTACACCAAGTGCAAATTCTCTAAAGCAATGCACTTCAAATAGAACTAACTATACTTTGAAATCTATTTAATTTATAACAGTGCTTTTTATAGATAAATAATTGTATCCACTAGATAGATTTTGGCATACAGAAGTGGTTGCAAACAATTCATAACACCTGTTAATAACTCGCTTTAATTTTCATACGACTAAATACAAAATAATATAACAATTGAATACATTTGGTGAAGACTGACTATAACCCAGAGCTTTTCTGAAGTAGTTGTGCAAATCTATTTGTGACAAGGAGAGAGACATCTATGAATCTGTCAACACAGTTAACCATGCAGGTTTCTGTGCGTGAGTCCAGCTTAGTGCCAGGCTTGTCCATGCAGATATCCCAGCAGGTGTCTGAGAACTCGTGTATCTGCAAAAGTAAGAGTTACATTAATGTTTTATTTTTTGTTTCTTGAATTGTTAACAGATTACTATAATAAAATATGTAAAAATTCAAAGCACTATTAAATCCTACATTATAATTTTGATACAAATTGTATTAATGTTGTAGTATATAACAACATAAATTAAATACACATGTTAATAATATAAATTATTACGTGGCATTATATTATTTTGTAATGTATTATATTAATATCAATATTAGTTGTTATGCACAATATTTAGCCAAATATTTAAAGAAAGAAATGTAAGATATACTGTGTATACAAATACAGATCCAAAACTAAATAACAAACAGAAAATACGTTTTTTCATAAATATTAACAGTGAAAATATAGAAAATTGTAAGCATTAGGGAAGTTTAAAGTTTAAGAAATCTTGAAATTTTTTTAACTTGAAAAATAAAATAATAATTTACTTACACTGGAGTTATCTTTTAGCCCCAACCCTCTGTAATAATGTAAGAGCCGAGACCAATAGTCTATTTGAACTGGATACACACACAACGTTGTTTTACTTAAAATCAATAACAGAATTTTTCTTAAGGAAGAAACTGTTTATCAGCCGTTTAGTGAAGGTCAATATTTATTATACTTATTTTCCAACCAATCAACATCAAATTTTGTACCTATATAGAGTATAAAGCAACTGAAAATATAAATTTACCACAGTAAAATTATTTGTTGTACTTGGTAAACTAAGGGTTAACACAAACAAAAAAAACACACAAGAAACCAAAGTAAAAAATATTTTAAACATTTTATTATTAAATAATGTTATATTGTGAAAATTTTATTGTGAATGATAAAATACACAAAAATTAGATATAGGCCTAACCTGTATAATAATTGTGCCTTCGATAATAATTGTGTTCCTCCTGAAATGGATTATATCAATACTGCATGGTTCAAATTTGACTTGACTTACACTGGTGGTGAGAACTTAATAATTAACAATGTTTTGTACCATACAGGAAACAGTATTTTAATTGAGACCTGATTTCAGACTACTTTTTTGTGGGGATACATTTATCAAGTTTTATTGCTAAGGGTTTGTTTAAATAATTAGACCAATCTTAATGTATATGATAAATCAAAAATTCTTCTTCAATATACTGGTGGGAATCTTAATTTTAATTTCATAAAAACAGTGATATACCTCAAAATTCTGTTACACTTGGATTATTTAATCATAGGATAATGGAGACGTTATTTTTGAAGATATTATTAATGCATTATAAAAATTCTTTATAGGTATTTGAAGCATCTATACTGATTAAGAAAAATTGGAAAGCGATTGGATGCATTCTTATTATATATTAAAAACGAAGTCCTGAATTGCATATAGTAACCTATATTTACTTCAACTACATTAGACCATCTAAAGTGATCTAAAACCATTTTTAACAATTAGTTAAAACAAAGTAATTTTAAATTATTAATTCTAAGAAAGAATTCTTAGATGCTGATAAACCATACATTGAACAAAAATTATTAAAATATTAGACATTTAAGGTTAATTATCAACAAAAGTTCATCGCTCTAGGCGGAATTGATGTTTTGGGTTAGGAGGGAAGATAACTAAAGAAAGATTTAAGCATAAGAGTGAAAGGCAACAAATTGTGGCTGTTTACTCCGGACAGCCTCATTACCTAAAACCCTCCAAAACCACTTTAACATTTCTTTAAATAGTATACTTTCATTTCTAGAAAGACTTTTTTGATCATCCCAACTATATATTTCATACAAATTATTAGCGTTTTAATGTCAGGTATTATCTTTATTAGTCCATTGATCAAGTGGAATCAGGGTTTCTGGGTGGGAGTAGATAACCAACTAAGGAGGTTTAAGGGGAGGGGGATATCAAGGTTGTTGTCAACATTTAAGTTACATGAGAATCTGAGCTGGAAGAATGCCTACTGTGATTGAAGGTAATTTTCTTACAGTACTTTTTCCTGTTTTTCATCATTTTAATCACAGTTTCCACCTCACGGTGAACATTACTGCTCTTTTTCTTTGATTGTTTCAGTTCAGTTGACTAATGCACAACTTCTTTGGGTATTTCGATATAGCTTTTCCATTGGTTAGATTTGGTTGTGTACTCATTCACAGAAATAGTCATTATAATTCTCGTTTGTGGAGCTAACGAGTGATGTTTTTATGTATATTCAATGTAAAAGTTAGTGTTGTGAGTACACTTTAAAGTACAATTTTTCTCAGAATGGGCAGAAAATATGTTATGTTGTTTTTTTAATTCTTAATACGAATTAAATTTGTTGTGTATTTCTACTGCGGCCAGTAGTGGCCATTGTCCTGCTATGTAGAATAATATGGTTAGATTATTAGAGATACATATTAGAGGTGTAGTACTAGAGATCAAATTTTGGAATTTGATATTTTACTGATCAGTACATCTTGAGAGACATTTTCTGTCCATCACCAATGTCTTCAGTGCTGCTCCACGCTAACGACCGGAGGCTTTACTTCAATCCATTAACTACTATTAGTTCCTTTTACAAGATTAAAAGATTTTGTAGCCTTTCCAAAATTTAAATATTTCAAAAATTTTCTTTGGTTGTTTTTATTAAATTGTTTAATTTTTTTATCCGAATGAATAGTTTGATATTAAAATTTATTTAACAAAACATATGATTCCTACTTATTAGTTACAGTCATTTGTCATGTATACAACACACAGCATGAAGTAACTAATTTATTGAGAATTTGAAAATGACGATGAATATGAGGAAATTATGTGATGATTTCTAGATATCCATGTGGGTTTGGCTACTGCATTAGCTCACTGCAATCCGTGAAATCTATAAATATTGTAACGTATTTTTAATTTGTAGGTCTAGGCCATAGTTAGGCCATTTGTTATTTTGTAATGATATTGTTGCATTTATGTTATTAAAAATTGTAATATATTACTCTTGTTGTTACTGTATTATAATTCCTGTTTTGTACGATTAATGTATAATATCGAATTTGGGTAATATATCAAATAGTTCGATAATAACATACAAATAACGTGTGTAGGTCGCTTATAAAAGTCTCCCTGATTTTCCTTTTGAAAAACATCAAATATTGTGAAATGGATAAAGCAATCATTTAGCCAAATTTTGTTTATATGGGACAAAATTAGAGGTCGTTATTACTAGCCTACAGCTTGCTCCATAAGTTGCATAAAGAAATATATATCGTAGCCTAAGTCTCTATTTGCAACTAGATCAGGAAAAACAAGTTATTATAAAAATCGTTATTTTAAGATAATTTCTATGTTCATAAAATTTGAATATATGCTAACAAAACTACACTCCCCTAAACTTACTGAAACAATGTTTACTATTACTTGATTTACAATTTGTAATGGACTTTTCGATCAATTTTGATTGGTTTGTACCCAAATGGTACTTCAATTGTGCCCATGGAATTATTGGTGTAAAGAGCATGTATACCACACTCTCTTAACCCCCTTAAAAGGTACAACAAAATCATAATGATGTAATTTTACCTGTGCATTGAGTTGAGCCTTCTGTTTTTCAATCAACAAAAATTCTTGGAGTTCCTTATCAGCTTTACTTCCAGAAAGACTACCAGGGCCATCTCCTGAAGTATTGTCAGCAAAACTACCAAAATTGTAAGAGTCCGACATAATTAATTGTTTATTAATAAAATCGGTTTCAGGCAAACAGCCAAACACGCTAAATTTCAGAGTACGCCGGGAAGTATGGGGTTAGAGTTAGACTGTTGTATTAACCAAAGTTAGGTTATGTATGTCTTTTTTTCTCTTTGAGTGGTTATGATTTCAATTGCATGGACCCGTATAGACTGCAGGGGCAGACGGATATTGGTTGAATATATGAGTACGTTGTTTTTACATACATATGATCATATACGTAAAAACAATAAATTTATTCTTGTGATTGCCTATAGTCGTGAAATATACTTTATTTTCCATTCATGTTCTAACGGTACAGTGGTAGCACGTTATATTAATCATTTACATTTGTTAGAACCGTAGTTTAGATTTCACTCAAGGCAACAACGACATAATAAAGTATATTTTGCTTCACTTGTTGAGAAAATGTAACATTGGATTAATGTTTTGATAGAGAACGAGTTCAGATAATTGACTAAATTTAATTTTCTAATTACTTACGTTTTCTAGAGGGTTTCTATTTTATGGAACGGGTACTTAAAGGAATCAGTTCATCACCTTCACTCCAGCCTGTATTTATCCGTGCTACACTGTAGCCGTAATCTTTGATTATTTAACAATCAAAAGAAATAACAATCAATATTTTCTTGATTATTTAAGAAAATATTGAATCCTAAGCTAAAATTTGTTGCTACTTGAAACGTAGCTATCTCGCAGCAAAGAAAGAAAGAGTGATTACAAGTACCGAAAAGTATTAAACATCACTTAATAGAGTACATACTGTCAATCACAGAAAATACCCATATTTTAAATTTCATTATTAAAAGTGAGATAATTATTAAAATGGACTACAGTTTTAAACAAAATATTTACTACAGTAGCGTTATCTATGCTTCACGGAACAGGATTAGATTTACCGAACAAACATTTTCCACTTAATCCCCATACGGATGCAAGTTCTATTCTCCGGTAAGTCAAGCTGAAACATAAATTTAATCTAATGTTAATTTACTCTGATTTCATACAATGCTTTAATAAGTTATGTGAATATTGAATATTAATTTCGATTAATTGTTTTGTATTTTGCACTATGCAACATTTTGTAGTGTTCGCTGGTCTTTATATGTTCTATTTACTGTACTTTGTATTAACAAATCTTTACTTTGTCTTTTTAATCTTAAACCATATTATTTACTCCTTTTATGGTGAGCAATTATTTATATTCTCTAAGAAAACTTAAGAGGAGCCTGTCGGTCTAAAACAAAAGATAACTTTTTAGTTGATTTACCACTATTTTCTTTTGGAAATTTTGATATATAAGTTACTATAGTTTAAATTGGTCTTCTACTAATAAAAATCAAATACCAAAACATTATTTATGGAACTATGATTACATTAGAACAATTTTTAATTGAGCAAAGAAACTTAACTTGGGCAATGTACCCAAAACATTTTTCTTTATAGTTGTCCTTACCCTTTTATTAATTAAAGTGAACTCTAGCATAAGACTAAAAAGAAAATGTTGTATTACCCCCCTCACCACTTCACTCTAAGTAGGAGGGGATGATTTAAATAAACGATATTCTTGTTTTACAGCACAACTCATTTTGAATTGCACTTATTCCAATTTTTAAATTGTTTTAAAAATAATACATAGCCTTACAGGAAGAAGCGTATATGTATGATTTATGCTGATGCAATATAGATGCCATATTCAACGAACTGCAAAATCTTGGTTATCCAGTACTATATTCGTCAATTGACAAGGAAGCTTACTTTAACAGTTTCTGTGAAATTAAACTCCGAATTATGATCAAGAGCACTCCTGTGAAGAAAATTTACTCAACAAGCTTTCTCAAATGGTTCTTTAACGACCTTAAGTTGTTGATTATCAATAATAAAATTTCTCACACGATGACTTAAAAGCCTTCGCGTTTAGACATTTTCCGTAATTTAAGAAGATAATGTAAAGACCTGTTTCTAAGAATACAATAGTAATATTGAAAATAGTGTACTTACTAATATCAAATCGTTTTGGTCCCAAAGTAACAGCATGAAGAGTGATTCGACTATTCATACCATTCTGAATTTCGACTCAGGAGTGGTCGAAATAGTGGAGAAGTGTGAACTCTTCGCTGAATAATGTTTTTAGAGATGCAGCTGTCTCCATTCCTATATCTGACTTTGGATGGAATTCACGGTTACTTCATGTTACATATGACCAACAGATGTAGAAAAAAGCTTGAAACACTTGATTCCACCAAAGTCGCGGAACTAGATGAGATTCCTGCACTTGAATTAAAATTCTGCGCTCCTGTTCTTGTTCTCTGTCCTACTAAAGTTTGACATTTTCCCTGTGTGCTAAAGCGGAATTGTTGTGTCTATCTTCAAGTCCGGCGACCGTAAAACTATGAGGAACTACAGACCTATTATAATCCAGTCTGCTATTGCTAAATTATAAGGGAATATAATCTTGGACCGCCTATACTTTCATTTGTGGTTTGTGGGAGTGCATATTCTTGGAACAACATGGCTTCTTATGGACTTGCTCAATTATTCTGATTTACCTGAATTTCAGGAATGTGATATCGGCCTTTAGGATGGTTTACACGGGTAGAGTTGTGGGTAATAGTAGAGTATCTAGTAGAGCCACTATCTTGTTCACTCTACCGATTTACAGAAGCCGCTGTTCACACACAGTAGAGTGTTGATGATAGTGAAGTGTGTGCCTCTTTTAAATTCCTCAAAATGAGTTTTGTTGTAAAAAAAGGAAATTAATTAGATCAGTAATTACTAGGTTTTAAATGTGCTTCTAAGAGAAGTTGCTGAGGCTATAGATGATGAGGCAAATAGACAACGAACAGAATGGGTCAGGGAATGGCTTAAAAGAAGGAATACATACGGAGCATCCTCTCTCTTGTTAACAGAGCTAGCCATGGAGGATGAGAAAGAATACAAGAAATGTTTGAGGATGACGCCAATAAAATTTAACGAACTGTTGGACATGGTTAGTGACAAAATTAAACGGGGAGACACAATGATGCGTGAAGCGATACCTTCTAGGTTAAAACTCGAGGTTACATTAAACTTTCTAGCAACGGGTAACAACTATAGGAGCCTATCTCATTTCTTTAGAATTTCAATACCAGCAATTTCTAAATTTGTGCCAGAGGTTTGTGAAGCGATCTCCGAAGTACTCAATGATTCAATAAAGGTAAGTAGTAATACAAGTTTATAGATGTAGTTTATTTCAAAAATAATTAAAATAGTGATAAATATAAGAAAACAAATTCTGTTAACTCTAGTTACGTCCTCAGGTATTGTAATCCAATAAACTAGGCAACTTAATGAAAATTAAACATGTACCAATTAGGTTAAATAAAAATCTTGTTTTCCAAAATACACTTTTATTGATAACTAGCTGTTACCCGCGGCTTCGCACGCAATTTTTAGAACCAAAGTCCTTATATTACTTAGTAAAATCAATTATTATGTAATATTATGGGAGTCCTATCAAAATTTTAAAACGTAAGTAGGCATACATCAGGTAGATATTATTTAAGTTCCTGTTAAATAGTATCAGAGTTTAACTTAATTATCATATCATGTTTGGCACGTGTATGAGCATTTCTGGTTCTAATTAATTATATACATAACGTCACAGCCGAATCTGCCTTGTTATCTCGTTCAAGAAAACACACATCTCGGATCACACAGGTCCCAGAAACTTACTTCGGTCAAAAATCGTATATTTCCAGTCCTTCCAGAGTTTGTCTTGTTGTTCTGACGATGAAAAACAATATATACTTACGTAGGACCGAGATGCCTACTTCGGTTAAAAAGTGCCTATTTAAGACCGTTTAAATTCACTTACCTACTATGTCAGAGTTTAGCATGCCATATTTCCTCGATCAAAATACTATATACATCGAACGTATATCTAGTTCTCGGAAATCCATTTTGGTCAAAATCGTCTACTATCGGCTTCTGTAATCTACTTTCAGTCTAAAATATTTCCAGGGACATAGTTGAGTTTGCCTTGCTGTCCTGATGAAGAAAACATACACACATAAGTGGGACCAAGAAGCCTATTACGGCATAGGGGGAAGTCCTATCTACTTCCTATGTACTTTCGGCATAAGGGGGAAATCCTTATTTAAGGTTCCCAAACAACATTCCAAAAAACTCATTATTAAAGTTTTGCGTTATACCAGTCTTGGTTTTTGGACTGTAGCCAGGGAAACAATGAATCGTTGAGGCATGTTAGTGTTCATTGCTCTGTTTTTCCATAAGCCACTGTTAAAATGCCCTAGGTATCACAATGTCAAGGAAGCCCACTTGTTTAAAGAAACGTATGTGAAAATATTCATAACTTTGTTCATTAAGGTTTGTTTTATAACAATGTTTAAATAATATTTAAAATGCATTAGGTGATTTAAATTCGTCACTAGCGCAATCTGGAGTATAATTTTTTAATTGCTATCTGCATTACACTACTCATCAGGCACTGTTTACTTAATATTAGATGAAACTTAAATGTAAACAGATGTTTCAGCCAATTTTTCGACGTAAAACTGATGGTGTGAACAGCTGTTTAGTGCCAGTTTAATTTGGATTATTTTGGAAAGTAAAAACTACAATTTTTCTAAATACAAAAATATTTCAGGTAACTTTTCTTATATTTTGCTTCATAAAAACCTTCCATGGATTTCAATGAACATTTTACAAAAAGAATCAACCGGATTGGTCCAGCCGTTCTCGAGATTTACGCTTACCAACACATTCTGCGATTCATTTTTATTTATAAGATTAATTGACGGTTTGACAATTAATTGAACTGGTAGACGGTACATTTTCAGTTTTCGGTCATTTCCATTGCTCGTTTAATTACATCAGAAGTGGTGTTGTTAATATTACATCCATTTTCAATGGAATCAGTTTGGTCAAATTCCAAAATTACTTCCTGAGGGATACCTCCTTGGTCGATAAACACCAAATCAGAGGCTGTTGAAGGGCGACTATCGTTGACTGAGTAGCTATTAGTTGAAGTGGGCGTCCATGTGTTCTCTTGAGAGATAATACTTAATCTGTTTTTCATTAAAATACCCTGGATTTCACTTTGAGCTAGCAATGCGTTTGCCGTTGGTAATACTTTTAGGCTAGTTGCAACAAAGTTGCCAAATGCGTCATGTTCATTTGTATTGTTTTCGTTTTCATATACAGATTCGGTGACATGACGGAGATTCTGTACTGCATCAGCTAAATGTTCAATCTTTCTCTTGTTAATCTTTTCTTTGGCCTTTTCTGATGCCGATCTCTTGACGGAAAATATATCCCGGATGGGCTGTGCCTGTGTTTGAGTTGTTGACTCCAAATTGGAATCAGGGTCATCGATAATTGGCTCAAGCTCTTTTTCCTCTATGTTTTGGGTCTTCTGTATAACAGATTCCTGAAAAAGAATAAAACGATAAAATAATTATAGTCTCATTAATTTCTTGTTTTTGTTACAGGTTCCAAATAAAGAAGAATGGCAACATATTGCTGAGGGTTTCGAGAAACGTTGGAACTTCCCCAACTGTTGTGGGGCTATAGACGGGAAACACATTATAATTAAAGCTCCTTCCAATTCTGGTAGTGAATACTTTAACTACAAGGGAAGCAATAGCATTGTACTTATGGCTGTAGTTGACCACCGGTACCGCTTTGTGTATATTAATGTGGGTTTTAAAGGATCAAACTCTGATGGAGGTGTATTTCAAAATTGTGGACTGTACGAAGCATTAGAAAACAATTTATTACCTGAAGGCCTATTTCTTGTCGGGGATGACGCTTTTCCGTTGAAAATGTATTTGATGAAACCTTACACTGTATACAGAAGACGCCTTACTGTTATGGAACAAGTTTACAATTACCGGTTGAGTAGGGCAAGAAGAATTTCTGGAAACGCATTTGGAATACAGGTCAGCCGTTTTCGGGTTTATGAGCGACCCTTGTCAGTGCATACTACTACGGTAAACAAAGTAGTTAGCGCTTCATGTTGCCTTCATAACTGGCTGACAGACACGTCCCCTGCAACATATTGTGCCCATGGTTCAGTTGATAGTGAAAATTTGGATACCGGAGTTGTAATTCCTTGCAATTGGCGGCAAGAAATTGGTGAACTACGAAATCTTGAGCCTTATGGTGGTCCTCAGTCAACAAAAATGGCTAAAAAAAATGAGAAACCATTTTAAAGATTACTTTAGCGGCGAAGGAGCTGTACCATGGCAGTATAAAAATGTGTTTTGATCTTGCTTGTTACTAAGTATGCATAAAGAATATTAGTTTATTAATGTATTGTGTAGTATATAATATATTAAACAATGTTTACTTACCACAGAGTCTTCAGTTTTTTTATTTCCTTTTGCACTTTTAACTATGTTATCCATTACAGGGAACCATTTTAGGTTAGGTACATAAACTTCAGTAGAGCCCGATCCAGATTTCTTCGACTTCTGTATTTTAATGCACTCTTGGTTGTAAGTGCATCTGAGGTTTTTTTATTTTCTGCTTCAGCTCGTTAACTCCAAAGCCAGCAATTCCCAACCTTTGTACGATTTCCACCTCTGCGGCTTGTCTTTTGTTTCGATTTCTATAATGAATAGTACCGAGATTCCACAGGCAGTCATATTCATGGTACAACTCCATGAGTTTACAAGTTTGCTCTTCAGTAAACTTCATATTCACACAGAACGACAGAACACGCCTGAACACACGAAAGTTAAACAATACAAGTCTCAAATACAGCTCAAGACAGCTTCACTCTACTAGAAACTCTACTCTACTACTGACTAATCACGTTTACACAAGTAGGCCTATAGTGTGGAGGAAAGTGAACATTTGGCCAGTGGTGGGGGAAGTAGAGTAGAGTTACTTTGCCACATGTTGCTAGTAACTCTACTCTACCACCTACTAGCTACTTGCCTAGATACTAGCCGCTAGTGAGTGTTTACACGGGTAGAGTTACTCTACTAGATACTCTACTATCACCCTCAACTCTACCCGTGTAAACCAGCCTTTAGAGACTTAAGTCGAGTAGACTGTGTATTTATCCAAGGCCTTTGACAGAGTAAACCATGACCTGCTGATTGCCAAACTTGAGGATTATGGTGTGCTTGGTTTACTACTGAAGTGGTTGGATAGTTATTTGCAAGACAGATTTCTTTAGAAGCCTCTAGCCCTTTTAGAGTTTTATCCAGAGTCCCTCAGGGGTCCCCCTCTTCTCTTCAGCATATTTATGAATGACACTGGAAGTGTTATTACAACCAATTTCCTTATGTATGCTGACGATATGAAGAGTTTTGAGAAATTACCCCCACAATCCCTTGGTGCTCTAATATCATAGTACCGCAAATAAAAAAAGTTGTTTGCGACTGAAGTCTGACTTGAAATCAGATTATAGTAGATTTAACCACGGCCGTGCGCAGAATTTTATCTAGGGGGGGGGTTTCTTTACTTATTTTATGAAATAAAAAAGAAGAAACTTAAATAAGTAATAGATTAAAAAATAAAAATTATGGTTGCCTGTAAAGTCGGTTTTACGGGCGAAGATTTTACGTGACAACGTCTTTTTCTCGGTAGAATATTTATTGATATGAATATTATTAAATTGCACAATAGGAACAAGGAATTGAATGAAAATAAGAATTGCACAAATTTTAAACTATAGAAATATATTTTGTTTACTAAAACATTGTACATTAATTTCAAATTAATTAAAATTTGTTATTGTAAATGGTAAAGTTGAATAAAACATTTACTAAAATTGGAATTTGAAATTCTTGCTAAACACAGTTAAATTCTAACTCCGCGCGTGGTGATTGGTCGGTTTAGTTCGTTTGTTTGGTCGCACTGTTATGACAGGTTAGAGGTTATAATTTGTTATTTTAAATGTTTGACTAGCAATACGCGCTGTTTCTTCTCAATCGACTGAATTACGATTGATTGCAGAGTGATTTAAACTAATAATTTACTTAACACTATCAACATTTGTCAATAGTATGACATAACCTATAAACTCAGTTTCTCAACTTTTGTGTCAATCTAACAATTAATCAATCAATCATAGTTTACGATAATGAAATATCAGTGTACAATTATTTACCTTTATTGTTGTACATTTGTCAATAGTATGACATAACCTATAAACTCAGTTTCTCAACTTTTGTGTCAATCTAACAATTAATCAATCAATCATAGTTTACGATAATGAAATATCAGTGTACAATTATTTACCTTTATTGTTGTAGTTGTTGTAAATGACGAATCTAAGCACTCCACATTTTCACGAATAAACATAGTTATCTGCTTTATCCCGTGCGGCGGTCCCACAGTTATCTGCTTTATCCCGTGCGGCGGACCCACTGGACGGGCATCGTAACGTTACCGGGCGTTACACTTTTTCATGAGTGACTCCGAGCCGCAACCTAATTTAAGACGTTGTCACGTCAAAATTAATACGTATGGAAAATGAGTTTATTATAAAATTGTAAAACTACATATTTTTAATACATTATTGTAACTCATTCTTTAAACAAAGTAAAAACTTTTTCAAATAAAAACATATGTGATCTACTCTTTCAATAAGTTGATGCGTCGAGGTACAGAAAAAAATTCATCTAATACTGAGTTCACATCTACTTCAATGTCTCGATGAATGTTCAGTGATGCCAATCCGTTCAATCGATTTTCACTCATGGTAGAACGCAAATAATTTTTCAACCTGCGTAATGTTGAGAAAGAGCGTTCGTTTGTCGAAGTTGTTACTGGTAGTACAGCCATTACCTTCAAGATTTTATGGACATTAGGAAAAGCATCCTCATTGCAGACATCAAGAGCATCGAGAGAATTTTTGTCCAAAATTCGTCTTCGCCAAATCCGCACTTCACTGATCCATACTTCAGGAGAATCAGCATTCAAAATCGTAGCGTACTTAGAAAAGAGTTGTTTGCAGGCTTCTTCATCTAGGGTTGAAGTTTTCGATGGAAAAAGACATCCAAAATTTGTTAGTATCTCGCGATGTTTGAGAAAACGGTCTTCAAGATGAGTGATTAATAAATCAAGGTATGGTAAATACGTAGAAATTCTATAGTAATCTTGAATATCCCCACTCATAACATTGCAACGTTGAGTTTGACGGGAAGCAAGTCTCGGCTTTTTTACTTCAATATCGTGCTTTCCACATGTCTGTCGAACTTCTTCAAAAATCGTACTGAAATTTTCTTCTGTGTGCTTTCTCATATTCATTAATTCTTCTTTTACAGCATCGGCCAACTTTATAGCTTCAACTAAATCCTGATTCTCAGTTTGAAGTACTCGACTTAATGATAAAGCCAACGAATGAACTGATTGAAGAATTTTTAATGAAATTTGAAAATCCAAGGTTCCTATTGCAGATAGAAGTTGAAAAGCGTTGGCCGTCGTTTTTGAATCAGTCCAAGAACTTGAGATGACTTCCAAGGCATCTATAACTGCTGGTTGTAGATGAAAATATATTCCAACTGACTCGTGCTGTTCCACCCATCTCGTCGTACATGATTGTTTCAATTTCTTTTTTTTATCATCACGAAGGTAATCATTTCTAGCAATGGCGTCTTGAAGTGCAAGCAGGCGTTTGGGGTAGTTGAAAAAATTATATACGCTCTGAATAGTGCCTAAACAATGTCTGATCGGAACAACTTTGCACGCGTCACTAACAACCAAATTAAAACTGTGAGCTGCACAATGTGAATACAGAGCTAAATTGTATTTTTCCTGAATATAAGCTTGAGCTCCGTGAAATTCTCCACTCATATTTCTTGTTCCGTCGTAGCACTGACCGAAGAAGTACGTACAATCAATCTGTGAAGTTTCCAGGAACGATAAAATCACATCCGCCAGTCCTTTCCCAGTAAGTTGTGTCGTTGGAATAAAACTCAAGAAATCTTCGCAAATTTTAAATTTACCGTGATCTTCGCTTATGTACCGGATGCAAATCGAAATTTGTTCGACCCCCGAAATGTCCGCTAACTCATCTGTCATAAGCGTAAAGGCCTTAGAATCATTAATCTTATTGATGAGCTGTTTTTGTATCATTTGATTACAAATGGAAATTATTTCATTTTGAATACGGTTGCTTATGTACATCGCATTCTTCGGAGAATGCTCTAAATGAAGTTTTAATTTCACATCAGTTGCCGCACGATATCTCAAAAGAGCTCAAAAATTCCCGTCATTATAATCGGGTCCTTACAGAACGATTCGACCAGTATCATTATTTCCTCGGAGTGCCAATCCTTGTCGACCACAAAGAATCACTGTTTGAACTATAGCTTCCATATGTTCTCTGCTTTCGGCTAAGAAATCTAGTTTCTGCTTCGATAGTAATAAATCGATCGACAACGTAGCTTGATTATCAATATCACCTCTTAATTCTGATTTTAATAAAGATGTTTTGTGGTATTCCAGTGACGAATGGTTGTTAAAGCTTTCTATAGCTTTCTTCCAATTGGTGAAAGGTTTTGATACTAGGTTACCTACTTGTTGTCCATGAACTCCTGCCTTCGTGACACCAAACAATACACAGCATTTGCAGAATGCTCCGTTTTTTACCGCCGAATATGCCAACCACTTATACTTCGTTAACCAAGACCTCTGGAATTTTAAATTTCTTGGGCCCGATGCTGGAAATTGATAGGTGTCTGGTGGAACCCAAATATTTTCTTGAAGTTTCTTCGTAGAATCAATGCTCGAAGCTGCAGGCTTGTCAACGAACAGTCCAATATCGTTTGGGTTTACTACTTGTATTTCAGTAGTTGTATTCAAAGGTTGATTATTTATCTGTAAATACCAAATAAGAATAAATATTCGAAAATTATATTCTAATTTCGCATTAATTATATCTGCATGCGCGACGAGAAAACCTTTAGTGCCAAAGAAATAAGCATTTTATACTTACATTTACTTCATCGTTCTCAAGTCGTGGTTTTTTACTCAGAAATTTCCGAATGTCCATTTTGTTCCAGTAGAACGATATGTTAACGTCGTAACGTGCGTCTTTGAAAACAAACACTGCAGCTTCTGGTGTAATTAGTTCAGTCTGCGCCACTCAGTATACAAAACAAAGCTTGTCGTTAAAACGGGGACTTGACAACGACAACAGCGACGACAAAAACTTAGGGCCGGCCGCCCGTTATCGCTCGCAACAACGCACCTATTCACACCTATTCGTGGCTGCAGGAGGACTGAGCCGTCTGAGCGCTGCACGCTCCGTCGCTCTATCGCTCTGGTCCGCGCATGCGCGCTCCGTTTTTGGTTCCGCGCGACCAGTTGTGTAGCGCGTCGGAGCTCCAATTTTTAAACAGTATATTAAGCTAACGTTTTTCCTAGCTCCGCCGACTGGGCTTTTTTGCGCTTGCGTGCTTCCGTCAACTGACGAAACCCACCGGTTTCTCTGTTAACCAATGGATGTCCGTCTTTCCTAGCTAAGCGTATGCGTTGCTTAGGGCTAACACGCACGTACAGCGGCCGCGGCCACACGGCCACGTACGACAGCGGCCAGGTTTAACAATTTAAGATAATGTAACAACACGCACCAAGGCTTGGGTTTGCGGCCACCGACGGCGGCCACCTGGCCGCCGCGACCAGAATTTTCTGTACTTGGCCGCCGCGGGCCCACATGTTTTTTTACGCGTGCCAATGGAGAAAACCACGCAGTTAGTATGAGACCACACGGCGCCACTGTCAAGCGACCAGTGCGCGGCGGCCAGATACAGTCGAGGTGAGTCTTTGTTTGAAGGTTTTAGAATTTGAAATGGCTGAGGTTGAAGTTTGAATACCCCAAATTTGTTCCCCTCCACTAAAAAATTCGGGGCCATTGAAGATGTTGCTAACGTATAGAACCAATCGCGAATTTGTTCTGCCAGAGCTATTGCCAAAGTTTTTTGAGGACCTCATTTTCTTGACCGTATTAAAGCATAAGACTGGCTGGGCTTAATTTGCCCCACAGCAGCATGGTTTCATGAGTTGGAGGGTCTACTGTGTCCCGAAACTTAAACGTTATTTCAGTCCAAAATACATTGAAGCCTTCACCGTCAATAATTCAGTTTTAGATGCCATATATCTGGATTTCTCCAAGGCTTTCGACACAGTAGAACCACACACTACTTTTGAGGAAAATTGCTTGATCAAGGATTTGGAAAGCACGGAAAATTAAGTGGCTGACCAAGCTTACACTCTCAAACCCGGGCGTTCATTCATCAAGTTTGGCTTCGCGCCACTTCATCAGAATTCATTTTCAATACTCTGGTAGTTTCCCCAAGGATCGCTGTTGGGGACCCTATATCTTTACACTCTTCATAAATGACCTTCCTGATGCTCTACACAATGCGAACTCACTTCTGTGTTGCTGATGAGTGAAACTGTTTTCCATCGTATCCACTGAAGAGGACTGCCTACGAAATCCAGGAAGATCTTTTGTGCGATCGACCGCTGGTGCGCAAGTGAACAAAATGAAACTCAACACCTAAGAAATGCCAAGTGATGACCTTCCATCGGAATTCTACTCCACCCGTTGTCCATGTAGCTAACAATATACGCAGGGAGCCCTTAACTCGGGTTACTGCAGGTAAAAAGATCTTGGTATTAACATTAGTACCTTCAACTGAATCCTGAGGTTGCATGTGCGAAACATTTGTCAGCTAGAGCAAACAAAATTGCTTGGATATTGTCTCCTCGATTCTCAAAAGGTCTTTAAGTGACAAACGGCTTTTCTTTTAAAAACTTTGTATTGTGCTATGGTTACGGCCAAATCCTATGAATATGGCTCTCCAGTTGGTGGCGAACCCCCACCAGAAGTTTCTCAATAGCAATGAACTAGAGGACTATTCCAAAGAAAGGATTTATTCGAATAGTGTGGGTTGTCAGGAGTGGTCCTTCTCTATCGTCAGGTTCCCATCGGGGAAGTGTCTCGTGATACTGCGGACTCCTTGACATCTTGCGGATCGCAGATTCTCCGCTGACGTTGTACTGCTGTCAAAGATCCTTAACGGCAAGATCGACCTGTCCCGATATTGCTGAGCCAGATTCCTCTTCAGGACCCCTTCAGCCACAGCGCTCCAGAGACCTGTTCGCTAGGCAGCAAACATCGCACCAACTACGCAGCAAACGATACGATGTACCGACTTCAGAGTTCTGGTAATCAGCGTCGCCGACCATCGTATGACTTTTTTGTGGACAGTATACAACCAGTGAATCAAGAGAAGATCGCCGATCTGGATGAGTTTATCTGCCTAGGAGTTGCACAATGAGGGACAGAACATTCGTTCTTACACTTTATCCTGTACGTCTCATCATTGCCTGTTTATTTATATTATTGAGTCATGTTATTTTCTTGTCTAAGTCTTGTTTATTCTCATTTTTTCGTGCTAAATTTATTGCTGTTATTGTTCGTATGTTTTCCATAGTTTCAAATCACGGTTTACACTAATAAATTAATTACTGTTATTTGTCATTCATAGTTTATATCCTGTTTTTCGGTCCCAACCTTTAAAATAGTTTATTAATCGTTAATTGCTCTAATTTGTCCACTGTGGTTTGTTTTAACTTTCATTGGTTTTAATATTATGTTCAAAACTGTAAATATGGAGATGTCCGTTGCGAACTGTAAAAATAAAATAAAAAATAAAATTAAAAATAAAAAGTAAAATAAAATAGGAAATAGAATGGTTCATTTTAAGCTATTAAAGAAAGGCCATCTTTGTGGAACTATGTTATTAGACCGAGTAATAGTGACAAAAACATTAAAAAGAAGATGTGGGAGGAAGGTTACTCGTTGTTGTTTGGGGGAAGTGGGTGCTCCAACACAACTGAAATAAATAAACTATGTAAGTAAATTTTTTAATTTATTAACACATCACTAAAACAACTTACACATTAGTGCCTATATCAAATGTAATAATATTAGTTAATTTCCCACTGTTCTTTGTAGTGACATAGAGTCGTTTTTGCTGCATGAGACTGTCCTTCTCCACAGATAGTTCTTTTTGCCACGGCCACTGCTCCTTCATTGACAAAATAATTCAGCTAGGTGTTTCCTTGTTTGTTTGAGTTTGTACTGACGATTGCGATTGTGTCAACTTTCGAGTCATCGTGTCAGTTGGGAATTTGTGTACCAATGTGTCCACAAACTGTAAAACCCATTCCCTACTTCGTACATAATTGTGCAAAATACAACACGCTTTAAACAATTGTCTATAGCCAAATCCAACATTCCAACATTTCAAAGGCCTGTTGAAATATGCGCCATTTATTGGCTAGTATGCCAACTGTACACTCAAACTATAAAGTCTGGCTCGACCGAGTGGCGATAATTAATAAATGTCCCTTTTAGTGTCATTGAGCTGTTTTCCAATGAAAGGGCACAACACTACACCTCTGTGTGACAATTGGAGGAAGGCGTCGTCCGGCAAGGAAACAACAAAAATTGGCATTTGGGTTGTTGTAGAACGACGCACATGAAATCGCTCTGTCCTCTGGGAAGATCTATGGTGATCAGCCAAGGTTATTCTTTTGGTTGTAATGCCAGATTGTTGGAATATTGTAGAGTCTCTCACACTTTCCAATAAAGAGCCAAACATCTATAAAAAACAAATTTCATAGTCAGCATCTGTCACTAGCCATAAGGACGATGGAAAAGTAATGTTTGTTAGTTGAAATTACGAATGATGCACTATTTGGGGGTTTTTCCACAATCCTTATATGCTTTCCACCTCAACCGCGCCTTAAACAATTTGGAAACGTTTGCTCGGTTTTCAAATTCTGAAGCAATTCTCAACCAGTCGATCTTTGGACGGTTCGGGTAGGCATTCATTTTTGAAGAACCATTCCATAACACTGAGCCAAAAACTCTTGCACAACAATCTCTTTTATGGTAGTAGAACTCCAAGTCGATAGGAATGATGCAAGTCCACAAAAAGAATTTCCCAGTGGCGAGATACCTTGAAAAAGAATACATATACAGTATTTATTTTATGTAAAAATTCAATTGCTACAAAATGTGGCAATAAAAAAATATTGAACCATACGTGTTTGATCTATGCTTGGTAAATTTATTAATTTTCAAAATTTTCGCAATGGATTACATTGAAAGCACCAGCTGCTTTGGTCCCCCAACTTCCTAAAAGGTTAATTTACAAAATATTGGATAAATCGAAGTGTTTTTTTTATAATTGTAAAAATTTTATTTTTAAGCAATTTTCTAAGAACAGAAAATATTTTTTGCTCGATTTTGTAAAACGGGCGTTTTTTAAAGTGAGGTATTAAACACAAGTTTTTTCATTATTCAGTGAACTTCGATTAATCGAGCTCATTCTTCGTCGACCGAGGACTTCTGTTGCACCGAGTAAGACGCCATACAGTTGGCCTTGATTAGCGACAGAGTATAGAGGGTGAGGGGGAGGCTCCCTTAACGTTGGGCTGCTACTTTCAATTTTTGAACCGTATAGTTTAAAAGTTTTATTGTTTCTATTTTGAAAATTCCTTTCAACTTAATGGTGATTTATTTTTAATTGTATGTGGACTTTAAAACATCAATCACACTTTTTATTCAATTCTAAGTACCTGTAAATTCTTAATTTCCAGAAATTTAAATGTTTATTACATTTAACTACTCCGTCTATTAGTTTCATATAATAGTTTCTATTTAAACCGAGATTTCTCATTATCCGAGGATGTACTACAAAGTCCTGTAATTCCCCGGTTAATCGAGGATCTACTGCACTTGTGTATATTTACTTATTACCCTTCTGATAAGATTGAAAAGAAAACAACCCATAATTTGTTTTTTATTACAGGTTATGACCCTTCAGAAGGTGGAAGAACATCAAAGATTCATACGCCAGAGAGAAGCGGAGGTCTGAGTGGAGTAAAAAAGATGGGTTCGGCCCTGCTGAGGAGGAAAACAACCTTACGTTGTGTTTTAATAATACACTTTACATTTTTAAACACCAAACAATCCCCCCCACAAACACACATTCAAATAGTAGATCGTCAGGAATCCGGATAATACAGATCTTTTACATTTAGACAATTGAAGCCTCCTGCCGCGGACCCAGATCCAAACCGGGCCCGTATGAAACGCGGGTTTTTAGCAAAAAAAAAACGTAAACCTAAAGGAACGATAGTGGGACAATAATTGGTAAAAATACTCTCAAACAGATTCGGCTGAGGAAACGGCCGAAACCGTTGAAATTGAAACTGACATCTGATGAGGTACAGGTTGTTCCTCATGTCTTCTAGTTTCAGATTTAAAAATCAGAGTTTCCTTAACACTTAAAAACTATCTGTTAAAACAGTACAGCTGTATCGGCAGTTATGGAACAAAATCAGGTACAAACTCCCAGGCAGGAAGCAACTTCATATAACAGGGTACGCACATAAAATACAAAATTACCAGTACCCGTCTCACTCTCGGGCAGTAACTGCGCTCCAATTTCGCCTCCAGGCTACTCCACAACCCCATATGGATATCCTTCCCGCCAACAACACTTCAACCCCATCTATCATCTGGAGCATCTAGTGAATACTGTGGTAGGTTGACCATAAACAGATGCTGAGTGTCCAATATTCACATGTTTTCGATGGCAACTGGAATAAACAATTCACACTTCTAGTTTGGATTTCTACATAGTTTTTGTATAATGAATTATCTCTTGGTTTTTTTGTCATTTGTTTTATTACATAATCATTTAATTTGGTATTAATTAATATAAATAAACATACCTTAATGTAACCAGTTGTTTTTCCTTCCAACTCCTATGCATGGCCGCATTGATGTGTCTGTTCCCCTTATATCGATCTGCAATCTTGTTGAGTAGGTGATCACAAAAGACTAGCAACAGAACATTCTTGTATAGTTGAAAAATTTCTCTTCACATATAGCCGTAACTCATAACAAGAATGTAAAAAACTGTTCCCTCTTGTAGGCCTTGATTGCAGCCATAGATGTGTAATTCCAATACCTCCTTCTTCTGACGTTTAATGTAGAATAGTGCCTGTACACATGCACTGTTACGGCTATCTCTTTCGACGTCTCATTAACGTCCAAATGGGACACCAGCTGGCCAGAGCAAGAACAAGGAGAATACTGGCCGCGCGGCCAGCCGCCGTGATTTGGTACGCTGTCAAACTGGTCGCTGGTGGTCGCGGTTAGGGGGCCGTGGGCCCGCGGCCGCTGTTAGTGCGTGTTCACAACTTAAGCCTTGACCGACCGCGCTGCGTGGTCCTTGCTGCGCGACTGTGGGAGCACTGACCTCGATGAGACAGTCAATCCACGCACCGCGCTGCAGGGCTTGAACGACTGTGTGTATACTATTAATTATTATTATTATATACACTTTCATGTTTAACTTGAACAAATTTTAGATGAAATCTAAAATTAATAACTTATAGTGAACAGATGAGATAATGTACAAGTTCTACTGATGGTAATTACAAATTGTAAATTTGGCCGTTTTTAAACCTTGAGTTTAAGTGGGGGGGAAACATTCAAAAATAAATTAAACTCGCTCTACCCCTTATGGGGATATTGCACTGGAAATCATGGAAAATTTTCCAAAAAAGTGATTTTTTTATTATTAACGCCTTTTTTTTTGTTTTATAATGTTAAAATCAATTAAAAGAAGTGTCCAAAAAAAAAATAAAGAAAAAATATTTTTTTTTTCGTTTTTAGGCGTTTTTTATGAATTGTGGAATCAGGCTCTTGAAAAAGCCGGTCGGACGACTTTTTTTCAACAATATGATATTAACTTGAGTTGTAATTGTTAGATTTTTTAATGATTTCAACTGTTAAAATTGTAGGGACATAATGTCCTCGAAATATTTTTAGGTAGCTTGATAAGTATAGTCCCAATAAATAAATAAATATTCCAAGCTAATTTCGGAAAAAATAATGTAAAAAATTGATAACTTTGTTTTATACTTTTTTATATGTCTTTTTATGATTCTATATATGACTAATTCTACCTAAAATATGTTACATATACAACAGCCCAATCAATATATAAAAAATTTCAACAATGTAGCTCAAATAGTTTTTTGTGTTATATCAGTTAGTATTATCAAAAGATTTTTTTAATAAATTCGAGAATTCGCTTGAATCAGCGTTGCAAAAGTAGCCTCAAACAGTCGTAGTTAGAAAAATAATTTGTCACTCAAATATTTTTTTGTTATATGCATGTAAATATAAACACTATTAATGTAGGGGCTCTATTTTTATACCATACAGTAATATATATATCTTTAACAGGAATATAAAATATATATATATATATACATATTATAACTTAAAAACTAGGAAATTTGTTAATTGCTAGTGCCTGCCTTTATTGGTCAGGCTGATGAATCAAATAACATGAAATATTCCAGAAGTATAAAAGAAAAAGTTAGAACAAGCCCAAATGCGAGAGGAAAGAGAGAAGAAACAGAAATTGAGGGGGGACCTACCTAATGGAGCTGGGGAGCTTTTTTAAAATAATGGCATGTTTAGCAATGTAGTAAGTGCAGTATGCATGTTAGTATATGTAATTAAGGCCTAAATAAATTACAATAATTTTCGTTGTGTCACAATTATACATCTTTCCTTTTGTTTGAACAAAATAAAAATTTTATAACCACCTGAAAGTGTTGCTAATACTTTTATTTATTCCCATAGTGCACAATAAAAACAGGGTTCCAGATATTTTAAGTAATAATGTTTGGACTATAACACTCTAGTAAGTGCATAAAACCGAGGTAAATTTTCAAACGCGCGATTCCCGAAAATCGAATTTTTGGCTGTTATTAATTTTTTAAAATTGATTATAAACTCATAAATCTATTTGTACCACATGAATTCAAATTTTTTACCAAGGGTTTTAGGGTATTGTAATCCTACATATTTTAGGTAGAATTATACATGTATGGTAATAAGGAAAAAAAAAAAATTATGTTTTTTTATAAATTGTCAAATCAAATTTTTTAAGATCCTAACATAGTTATTTAAAATGAACACCCACAATTTTGTTTATTGAGATAACATTATAATTCTAAAAACCCTAAATATTTCAAGGCCAGTTGTAAGTACAAAATGATAGTTTATTTGGTTCAAAATCTAATCAGTATAAACTAGGAGCTTATAACAAATTTTTGGTAGTTAACCTAAAAAATTTTTACAAAAAATGTATATTTAATATATTGTATAAAATTTTTTTTGTTTATGTTTCGTATTTTGCTATATTCTTATACCCAAAGAAACACACATTGCAAAAGTTTCAAAGGCCTAGTGATAAACCTTATTAAAGTTAGGAATTTTTCAGTGCCATATACATCCTTAATTACCAAGCTACAAAGGTTTGCTCACATTACAGTTTTTTCCTGATACAGAGCTTTTTAATTGTATTTGAGTAGTAAGCTCCATTAAAAAGTAATCAGTAAAACTGATTTCTTACTATAAAACCCTTTCCGCCTTTTAGCCAATAGCCTCCAACACAAAGCCAAAGGCATCATGTTTTGTGTTGAGGAAGTTCGTGGCTGCTGATGAGTCACTGGTCCATTTGAGGGTTGCGGTGCAATATTAAAAGTCATCCACTGATCCTGTTATGAAGGACAGCAACTTACGAATAACTTTGCCAAAACATCCTTTTTCCCGGTCCATATCAATGTAAAACTGGTACATTTCTTCAAAAGATGAAACTGGACGAGGAGAGAGTTTAAGTTCGCGCGTTACGCTGCGTTAAATGACAAATCCTAGGAAAACACATTTGCACTGCGCAGTATTTAAGTGCGCTTCAATTAAACACGCTGCGCACTTGGCCTTAATTACGTAGCACGGAGCAAGCCCTGTCGCGGAGCTAGGAAAACGTAGCTTGACACAAATCAGGCGGAAAGCGCGCGCATGCGCGTAAACTGACGGCGCAATAGAGCACAATTAAACTGATATATGGAAACAATATGATATATCCCAATCTTCAAGGGGGGGGGGTTTGAACCCCCAAAACCCCCCCCATGCGCACGGGCCTGGAGTTAACCCTTTCCCACCACAGATACAAGCTGAAGCTGTTGTGTTTTTATTCATCTTAAGTAATTGTTCAAAATGTATATTTTATTATATTTATTTATAATATTATTTTATTTTATAAGCTTCTAAATCAGCTTTTAATTCAAAAGTAACCATTAATATTATTATATTCGTGGTATTTTGTACCAATGATAAAATGAAGTATTTAACTTGTTTATTAGAAAGATGAGGACAAACTAAAACAATTTTATACACGTAACTTTTTATATCTGCAGTGAAAATAAGTACATTTTAAAAATTACGATATCTTGATGTAGCCAGAACAAACCAAAACAGTGCTATACTTTTCATACCAGCAGTTAAAAACGCACATTTTTTAAATTAATAAATTTTGTTGTTGCCATAATTAATTATATATTGGGACATTAATACGTAGTCTTTCAAAATTTACATTACGGCACAGCCAGCATAACTAATGGTCAATTACATTTTTTCTAAACTAAACAAAGACACAATTTTTTAAAGGTACACTAAATTCTGCATTAAAACTTTAAAACAAATCCCACATAATAAAAATAATGAATATTATTTGTATACTTAGTACAATTTAACGGTTATAGAATTTTGGCTGCATCTATATTGATTAGGTCCAATGAAATTTGTATGCTCCTTGATGTTAAATTGATACAGTATTTAACATTGTTAATTTGTTTCATAATGTTTATTAAATAACTAGCTGACCCCGTGAACTTCGTTTCACTTACCTCTTAACATAAACCATATTAATTTAAACCCTGCTTATGTATTGCAAAACCGGTAACTTTATAAAGGCATCATCATCATAGTATAGGCCATGCTATGGTATCGAACTGTTCAAAATTCAATGAGTACAGCGCCTTCCACACAGCAGCTGTTGAACAATGCCACAATAATTAATAAAAAAAAAAAAAAAAACATAAAGGTGTCTTTAAAAAGGTGTTTTAAATTTCTATCAGATCAAGTGTCAGATCGCTTTGTTTCTATAATTGGCTGAATTCGTTTGTAACGTGATAGTCACTTTCCTTTAAATTGATTGATTGATTTGTTTTTATAGAAGAAGAACTTTTACAACGCATTGTCCCTTTTACAAAAAGTGGATAGAACGGCAGAATAAAACAACTACCTGTCCCAGTTGCACTAAAAATTGTTAAGATGCGACGAATGTTTGACAATAACCGCTGATACTTTCAACTTTTGTATCAAGTGCGGTCACAATTTGAGCCGCATAATAAGAATTAACAGGGCCAAGGAACAAAAAAAATCAAGTGAAACAACAATTGTCATCAAAACCGAAGTTCGTCTCAACAATGCTATCATCATCATCATCTGAAGGAATAACATTTTCAGAACTTAATTTAACTGAACTGTTTTCGTCATTTAAACCTTCCCTGGACTTCCACGAACATTTCAAGACCAAAATTAGCAAAATCGGTTCAGCCGTTCTCGAGTTTTAACGAGACTAACGAACGGAAATTCATTTTTATTTATATAGATTTTTAATTAACTTCAACTTGTTCTCCACCAAATCGCCAGAGAATGGAAGAGTAGGGAATATTTGGAGTTATGTTGTGATTTATGGGGAATCTTCGTCTAAGTGTAGTTCATAAATAATAATTTTAAAAGTCGATTAAGATGTATCATTTAAAAAAATAATTGTTATCTATTTTAAGCCCATGCCTCCCTTAGTTCACTTCTGGATAGTTTATACCTCCCATCTGAACCCACACTGGGCACAGAGAAAACCCGGTGTCATTTAAATCTGGACAAAGTTATGTATATCCAGAAGCGGCACATGACTGACTGCAAAGTCGAGATTCTGAGGTGCAAGGGTAGTTCGATAGATCTAGTATACTGCGGCAGATGACTGTTGGGGTTGGTAGGGTTCCCTACGGGTCAAATTTTCTTACTAGCCTAGACATAAGGGCGTGCCGCCCTATGTGTGTTTTGACTGGATAGGCTGGTGCAGAGCTTGCCTCTCCTTTTTTCAAGTTGACATGAGTGAGATGTAGTGCCCGTTGTCCCTCTTCATGGTTCTCGACAGGAGGTGACCCCTATCCCCAACCGTTCCCATCCTAAATAAATCACTTCGGAAGTAAGCGCAAAGGTCTTTTGGACTAATTGTAATTTCAAGAGAACAATATACAAACACACATTTTAAGTATATAGCTCATTCCATTCTTGATAAGCCTTGCGGACAGGCAGACAATAAACTTTTCAACCCCTCGGTAGGCAAACAAGAAATTGTGTCAGTGATTGGCTCTAATGACGCTTAGTCAAATTTCATGATTGGACATGCACCGCCATTAAAGTTAATTTTTGAGATAGCGTTCGGACAGGGTAAACGGGATATATGTCCACGAGAAAGGACTGTCGGTACTATTTCTTACCTCCTTCTTAAGGGGCGGAGACTAGGTCCACGGTCAAGACCCGGGACCCACGGGTTTCTTTTGACGAATGTTTGACAAGGGATCTTACTAACACTGCAGTACTTGAACGGGTGTTTCAAGATCCTAAAAGAGCTGCGTAATAAAATAATCGCCCTTTTTAGTACATAACTGTAGGCATATATCATTCATAAATATTAGTAAAATATGTAATAGAAATAATAAATAATACATATATAGATAATTTATTAATTAGACTATTTTTTCTAATATGACTGATTAAAACTAGGTTAGTGTTTTATGTTATCAAAGAAAACGATAAATTCCATTATTCAAAGCATGTAATCCAGGTCGCGTAAAGCGCCCTGGTTGCTAAGAGTTGAAGTTCATTCAGTCCAATATAATCTACATTTCTAACGATGTTTTGAATGGTTTAGTTATTTAAAACGTATTAGTATAACATTATATACGTATATCAGAATATAATGAAATAATGTGCTAAGCTTAATACAAGCAAAACTCAGTGAGATTAGTCTTGTCAAACTAATTTAGTTTGGTTATGATAGAGCGGAGAACGTAGACAACATGTGTAGAGTGAAGGCAGATAGGAACTAATTGAGGGGCTGGAGGGGTAAGGGGACTGTCATTGGTGAGGGCACTGGTGAAGAATTAAAATATTTGGATGAGATAGAAGAAAATCAGGAGCACAACATCGGCAATTATTCTGGCTGTGCCGAACTTGTCCGAGTCGCCGAGGCCTCCCGCCACGCCGTCAATCTTGTTGGATGAAATATGAGAAAGTCAAGAGCACAACATCAACAATATTCTGGCTGTGCCAGACTTGTCCGAGTCACCGAGGCTTCCCGCCACGCCGTCAGGTCCTAGCGAGCAAAGTGAAGACATCATTAGCAAACCGGGTTTATAAATAATTTTGATATAGAGGTGGAGTTTAACATTTAAGTTAATTTTAACCCTCATCATTCGAAAGTTATATAGTTTAAAGATTCAAGTGCCGAGAAATTTAAGAAAATATGTTTCTTACCATAAAGACTGATCAATATATGTTTAATTTGATTTGTCGGCACTATAATAGATTTCTGGATCGTAGTAGAATGCTGCTCGTTCCGGGTTCACAGGAGCATTGCGTTTGCGGAATCGGTCAAATTCCTTTTCCCAATGACAGTCCCCTTACCCCTCCAGCCCCTCAATTAGTTCCTATCTGAAATCAAAATTATTTATAAACCCGGCTTGCTAATGATGTCTTCACTTTGCTCGCTAGGACCTGACGGCGTAGTGGGAAGCCTCGGTGACTCGGACAAGTCAGGCACAGCCAGAATATTGTTGATGTTGTGCTCTTGACTTTCTCATATTTCATCCAACGAGATTGACGGCGTGGCGGGAGGCCTCGGCGACTCGGACAAGTTCGGCACAGCCAGAATATTGCCGATGTTGTGCTCCTGATTTTCTTCTATCTCATCCAAATAGTTTAACTCTTCACCAGTGCCCTCACCAATGAGTCCCCTTACACCTCCAGCCCCTCAATTAGTTCCTATCTGCCTTCACTCTACACATGTTGTCTACGTTCTCCGCTCTATCATAACCAAACAAAATTAGTTTGACAAGACTAATCTCACTGAGTTTTGCTTGTAATGGTGAATGCGCTCCTGCTCGCGCATCCACGAGCAGGGCGGCAGGAAGCGGACGGAAAATTCGAAGGCGCGCCGTGTCTTTTTAAGAATCAACACAGATTCCATTTATAATTGGGTTTTTACAATGTAAAACTCAAAATTTTAAATATTATTCTCCCAGAAGGAGCAACATATTTTTAATTTCAAAATATATTAAATTACATTTTTTAAACATTGTGGACATTTTAAATATGGTGGAAAAATTAACTCATGTTTTTCAATATTAAAAAATATGTCAACATAAATGGAGAAACCTACACTGAATCAGCAAAAATACAACTAAACTATGTTGATAACATTGTCACAGCTGATTGGCGAATCAGCTAAATGGGCTCAAAGCCAACTAACTCTATTAAAAACGTGGGTAGAAACAGCAAATTAAGCCTTTAACACAAATCACCTGCTTGCTAAAAGTGATTCCAAAAGAGTACCTTAAGGTTCCAAGTCTTCCTAATTCATAATCTTGGGTCTGCACTGGAAACGTATTACTGATGCTCTCTCTTACAATTTGAATTGTCTCTTACACGAAAAATAATTTTCTTAATAACACTGTCAAGACTTAAGATTTTAAAGACTTTTCAGCACACGATCATTTGGAGCAAATATTTCTGGCAAATATTGTGGAACAGTTGGGATGGGATTTACCAATATCCTATGACTAGCCAAAGCTTGGCACACTTTCATGGCGCAACTGCCTGCCTATCAAACATTCGCATTCCTAGTGGTTTTTAAATTCTCACAAGCATGTACCATGTGATATCATGGTTTTTTTACATTTCTCAATGAGGATTGTGTACTGTATACTGACTATGGTACAAACTATGGTCATCAATGAGACGATACATACAATGCCTGCAAAAACATTAAAACCATACTATTCAATGAACTTTCATTCTAACGTATTCATAACAATTGACAAAATAAATAGAAGTCAGTAATAGACCCTATCTTATTCAATAAATTTTATTTGACACAAAATATTTGCTGAAATGTTTTTAATTGACTCTAATGATGGTGAGAAATGAAATATACTGCTCAGTACATGTACAAAAGTGCAACTACTCCCCTGAAGGTTGTAATTCCAATTCTTGGTCATGAACAGCCTCTGGTACTAAACCCCTTGGGGGGCGGTATTCAAGTTGTGTACATGTAGAGCAATGGAACTGTGCCCCTGGGCACAGCATTCTATTTTTAATATAGGTAAAAGTTAAGAGTTTCTCACCAAAAGAAAGCCACTGAGTAACATTAATAGATAATTGTAAAGGGAGAGAGGGTTTATCATTGGAAATCTATTAGTGTACATGGTGAAAAAAAGTTTCAATTATTTTTTGTGTGTTATACAGTGCATTTTTGTAAGAAAAAATTAAAATTTTAAGTACTTTGTATTTTTACCCTAACAATACAGTAATTTCCGAGAAAATTCAGTACTGTGGCAACCCCAAGTCAAGCTCAACTATAAATGAGCCACTTTGAAAGCAACCTGCGCGAAGATTTCTTGCACATAGGGGGAGGGAGGAGCAGGAGCTAGACCATGCCTACCACCACCCCCTCTTTCACTGCTCTGTCTATTTCCTTTATAAGACAAAACTGGGAACTAAGTGCTTTGCTTCCCTGCGTTGGTGTTTTGGAATATCACGCTATGTTTGTTATACTCGTTGTTATGGAATAACAATTATTATTAAATATTATTATTTATGTTAAGAAAAGTGCATAGCATCTATTTAATATTATGTTAGTATAATTAAGAAGTATTTTAACAAATGTTTATTGTTAACAGCTGTTGTTATTATTACTGGGTTTGTAAAACAGCTGTTATGTAACATATATGAGTGATAAAGTGGCGACTGAGGAGTGGTTGGTAAGGAATGTGGAGGGGGAAGTGAGTCTGCACTTCTCTTTCACAACATCTCTCTCTCTCTCTCACACTCCCTCAGCACTGTTCACTCAACAGGTCGCTTTCAAAGCGGCTTATCTACAGTGATAAGATATAGTTTATCTAACCTCACATTTGCTGATTCAGCCAATAATGCAATCTTGACTTCTAGCCATTTCCTGATTGGAGGCCCACTAGTTGCTGTCCCACACACGGTCCTCCATCATGTTCCAACCAGTGAATATGGAAACAACTATGATCAGAGTATCTCCAAATGCAACATCAGTATGTGAAGTGGATTACATTCACTCCCCAACTTCAAATTGGAGATAGGTCCTAACTCCATTTCTCCTCTCCACTCCTCAAATGACATTTAGAACTAATCATTCTCTTGCACTAAGGAAGAGATGGCATAGTACACATGGTAAATGTTCAGAATCCATGTAACCTCTTGAAAAGACCCATTTGCCAGGTCTTTCTTCTCACAACTAATTGTCTAGTCTACCTATCCCTGTAAATAAGTTTGAAATGATGTGGAATAATTAGGATTTAAAAGATTCAAAATTAAAAGAGCTATTTAAATTTATATTTGTTTTTAATTAATTAACAGTCAATTTAATATAATAAAAAGACAATATGAATATTATAAATCGGATAATGTAAAAACTTTGGATAAAGGCACAAATGGTAACATATACCAAACACTAGCACATACATTATACTTAAATTACATAAATTCATACATAATTAAACTTTCCATCACAAGTATACGCAGTACAATGGCTATCACAAAACTTAATTCTAGAAATAAATACGCACCATGTAAAATAGTTGTACCAGTCAAATTTTGTAAAAGTTGTAAATATAATTCATATTTAAATATATCAAACAAAAAATTAAAAAACCTCCTAGGATTAAAATCTTAGATACAAATTTAAAATTAAATATGTTATGTAACATTAGACAAAATATGAATTAGTTAAAAAAATCCACAGTTATAGATTTATTGTCTGTACTTATTATGAATGTATACAAATGCATAACAAAATTACATAACATGTAAACATTTAGTAAAGTGGATTTTATTACACTAATGGTGGAAATTGGTAATACAATCAAACAATAAACCATTGTTTTCATTGATGTTTTAAAATAAACTAACAATAAAATTGATATTATTATGCTTTGATGTTAAGAACTTGAAAGACTTTATCCATGTTAAAGATTATCACACATAAATCTTGAATCAGTTATCATCAATTTTCCGCTTGACTGGGGTGGGAGGAAGTTGAGTTTGTTCATTCCAGTTTATCTCAGAGAAATCGATGGTCACTTTTTTGCTTTTAGGAATGTATTGTCTGGAATACAATAAAATTCTTAAAATTTTACTCAATTACCATATTTATGTTAAGTTACATACTTAAAACTAAAATGATTAAATAAGGAAAGTAATTTTACTGTAAGGTAAAATAAACATTCCTATTGAAGTTGGATAGGTATGAAAACTTAAATATTAAATTTATGCAATTTATTTATCTTACAGAGTGTCTGTAAAATAATGAGAATGAGTCTGGCAAGGAGAATTTATTAATTATACTGGTATATACGCCATTAACATTATTTTTATAATGCAAGGACTTCCTCATGTAAGATTATATTTAATGATCTTGAAAAAGAGACTTTTTATACTTCTCTTGAGCACCGGGAACAGGAAATGTCTGCTTGGCTCATATACGGAGGCAGTTATAAGGATACAACTCCTATCATATAACAACTTCTAGGATACAACAAAGTTGGTGTGCGCTGGAGCGATATTGTGGTTGATTTGAAATAACTTTTCATTTAAAAGGTCAAAGTTTCAGAAATAAAATGTTTTCTTGAAATAATGTCTTTAGCAATCGGTCTCACACATGTACAGGGTGGCGCATATGTCAGTTTCCCCAGACGAGAAATTTAAAGGTGTTTTAGGTTAATTGAATAAAACACTTTTAGGCAAAAAAACAAATTCATTATATGAAATTACTTACATATTACCATACAATTTTATAGCAGTTTTCGAAATGTCCACCTTAACTTTGTATACACTTCATACAACGACTGAGAACAGAATCACAAATTTTTAGCAATAAAGGTTTATCATTATTAACAAATTCAAATACATTTCTAATTAAGTTTCTGAGTTCATCAAGATTTTGAAGCATACACAAGCACCCCACAGTGAAAAATCACATGGCGAGCACGCGGGCCAATCAATTGTACCACGCGATCAATCCATTTATTAAATGTGTTATTTAAAAAATGTGTAACTTGGATACCGAAATGTGCTGGGGGTACCATCTTGTTGCCAGATGAGCGAATGAATATTGGATTGTGTCTGAGCTTGGGAACTACTACTTCTTGCAGCAACCGTAAGTAACTTTCTAACATTTTAAAAACACACACAAACAAATAACAGATGCAAAGAGCGTCACTTTACACTAGCCACTGCAACAGACAACAATGAACTTACTCCGTGTTGCTACCAACTTAACATTGTTACCAACCTATCGAAACAAAATATCACAATTTATGAGGAAACTGACATATGTGTCACCCTGTATGAGTTGGAGTCAAAAAGTTCCCAGAATTGATTAAAATATACACCCAGAGCACTCACCGGTGGTACATTTGTTTTGCAGCAGGAGTTAATTATGGGGAGAGGATATTTGTAGTGTTGGTATCACTCAGTTGCCTTTGTTTATAAATGTGGAAAGTGTTTTCATGTGTCTGCAGATTAACCTTGTCAATTTATAAAATATGGCATTAGTGAACAGCGACCAAACATTAAATTCTATGTTTTTCTTCAACGTCATCTAGTGAGAGTTTAGTTGTTAATTCATGCTTACAGCGATGATGAAGGAGAGTCAAGATTATGAATGGCATAAATGTTATCATGTGAACATTGAAGATGACGCTCATAATGTTGGAGAGTGGATCTGCAGTGGACCTCCCAACTGCAACCAGTGATGAAAACATTGAGCAAGTACAGCATGCTGTAAGAGCTAACATAAGACTAACAATTGACAAAATTGTATTAGAGGTATCATATGGTTTTGTCCACAGCTTCTCTCATGATCATTTGAACATGCATCAAAACTGTTTGCGAATGGTTCTAAAAATGCTGACTGACGACCACAAAGAAAATCACAATGTAAAAAGAGTGGGAAACAATTGGTTTTTGCTTCATGACAACACCCCTGCACATCAGTCTTTGTTAGTATGTAATTATCTAACCAAGAACTATGTTATCACGCTAGAACATCCTCCCTATTCGCCTGACCTGGCACCAGCCAATTTCTTCCAGTTGAAATCATTGTTGAAGGGAAAACAATTCGCAGATGCTGAAGCTGTCTAGGAAATGACAAACAAAAACTATTAAAGAACTTTTACAAAACTGTTTCCAAAAGTGTTTTAAACAGCTGTATGAATGTTACGTCAAGTGTGATGTTGCAGGAGGAGATTATTTTGAGGCAAAACACATTTGTAAGATTTTAACTTTGTTTAATAAGTATTTAAAAACCTACTTGAACTTTTTGACTCTACCTTGTATATATGAGCCTACAAGATTTTTACTTTAGCCATAATTTTGTTCAAACTGTTGAAGTGGATCCAAAATTTACAGTATCCTGTTCATTCTTGAACTCACTGAACAACTAGAAAAAGGATTAGTCCTAATCAGGTCATCTTATAAGTCTTAACCACGACAAATTTCCTGTTAACAGTTTTGTCCAGGTTAAAGTAAAATGTTAACTTGTTGCATTGTTCCAGCGAATGCTCCACTTTCTTCTTGTGACACAAGTGATACTCGTTTAATTAAAGCTTGAATGCAACTACCACCCTATATGTTTTCTATTATTGGTTATATATTCACCGTGCAGTACACGTCTAACAGCACATACTAATGTAAAGCTTTACGGAGAACTTCATGCCTACTGTCGTGCGGGTTGTGTCAACTGTCCTCGCGACACGCGCGAAGGTGATTAAATAGATTTTACTGTACCCTACCTTTTGTACCTAAGCTCATGTTCATATATGTTTTATTTATATGTAATTGTTGTTGTTGTATTACTATAAAAACGTAAAAAATATAGGTGTAAAAGGAACTTATAATTTATTATGAAACAATATGTAAATTAATTCACACTGAATTGATGTTTACATAAAATAGTATAATTTTGTTATAATAGTGTTAAAGAGGCAATTTTTATTGCAGTAACAGTAAAAGGATTGTATTGGATCCTTTTGCACGTGGACATATAGGTACAAATATAATGTGTTTTTATCTATATTATACAGTTTATCCGCCGATTCACTCCGAATATTTTTAAAATTACAATGCAAGACGTCATGGTTCTGAAGAGGGTAAAAGCAGAACAGGAAAGAATCGGTTATCTTATTTGGGATGGCATGGCTTTATTTATTAAATATATTTAAACGCATATATGACGGATATAAGCAAATACAAAATACTCGTAATTGAATCATAATATATATATATATATATATATATTAGCAGTTGCCTGCGGCTTCACACACAATTTTCTGTTGAAAAACAGGACACTATATTCATGTATTTTTTTTCTATTACAATCTAAACTGTCCTGAGATAATTGATAGTCATTCCTTCGTGAGCCTCTAGGGCTCAAAAGGAAGTTATGTAACACATTTCCTGCCTCTATCTCTCGTGGTTTTTGCTCGGCGTTGATAAGTCAAGTTGGAATTACATTGATTGGTATTTCAAAACAAAATTTTGTTAGTAAATAGCAACATAATTTAAATCAGTGAAGATTCATATAAATTCTATTTTCTACAAGTAATTAATGGAAGCATATTCTATTGCGACCTATCTTTGTAGTCTATTAACTGTATACCTCTCTTATGTTAAAAAAATGCTCAATGGAAAACTTACGTATACTTGATTCCCGCAGCATCAAACATCCTTTTAGCAGCTATAGTTTCAATTTTGTGAGCATGCTTGTCAGAAAGGTAAATTACTTCTGTTATTCCAGATTGTATAATGATCTTGGCACATTCATTGCAGGGGAACAACCCAACGTAAATCGTACAGCCTCGAACATCTGTTGAATTCTTGTTCACAATAGCATTCATTTCTGCATGACACACTGAAAACATTTTCATAACAATTGAAAATTGTAGCACATTCTCACTTATAATTTAATAAACATACTGAAACTTGGTCGAAATCACAATACTCACCATAAAGATATTTACTGTCCAATTTAGAGTCACATTCCTTGGCCCAAGGGAATTCATCGTCACTACAACCAGTTGGCATCCCATTGTAACCTGTACCCACAATTTTGTGTTGCTTGTTAACAATACAAGCTCCAACTTGTGAACAAGGATCTTTGCTCCGTTTAGCTGCTAAAAACGCTACAGACATGAAGTACTCCGGCCATTCCAGATAGTCTGTTCGTTTGCTATTGACATCCCTGAAATTAAAAATGCATTTTAAATTGCTCAACCATATAACCAATAATTTTAAACTGATTTTAATGACCTATATTTTCTAGACATGTAGTTGGATTTCACCACTTTTTCATATGTATTTCTATTTTATTTTCTCTCATTACCTTAATGTAGAAGAAAAATATGCGTATGGTAATGTAATGTAACGTGTTGGTGGCAAAAATCGATTTTAAAGTTTTTATTGAAATAGTGAGTTAAAAAGTAAAAAAATAGGATTTGTAGGATAAGTATCAATATATGCTCGCTGCCAGGAATCATAAGGATGTAGGAGCTTTGATACAATGTGGCATAATCTTTAGAGAGAACTAGAAAATACTTACAAACCATTTAAAATACATTTGTATTTTTTTATTTTTATGATAAAAAAATTCATGTATAGTAGTCTCTGTCTAATTTATACCTCAGAACTAGAGGCTTGATCGGATAACTTTTTTCTAGATAAACCGATATGCTCTAAAACTCATTTTATTACAGTTTTCTGTCATTAATCACACAGTCATACTTGGAAAACGCACATATCCTACAACTGTATTTGTAAAAGCGGGGGATGTTAATACACCATGAAAACTCTAGATAATACTAATAAAGAATTAGTAGAACTTTACAGGAATAGAGCAATAAAATATTCCAACAGACCCATATGAGTCATAAAGTTTAGTTGAAATAGCACCGTTATTCATTTCCGGCCAACACAACAGGGTTAAAGCAATGCCTTATTAAAAAGTGACTGATTAAAAGGATGTAAATATTTTTCAAAACAGGGATTGGTTAAGGTAATGGTTGGTTGAAAGGTGGTCAGGGGGGGGGTGTATTGTAGCCTTCTTAATTTGCCAAAACCCCGATTTTGTTAAATAAATTATTTGCCAACATGCTAGTTAACAAAAGCTTAAAAAGATTTCACAAACATAAAACAATGATCTTTAATTCTGATAACACATTTTTACCAGTAATACAATATATTTTCCTTGTATCATCTTAAAAATGGTCATTCCATTGGTGAAACACATTCTTTAGTAGAGTAATAATACATTTTTGTTTCGCTTATCACAAGCAATCAAAATGAGAATTTCCAACGATAAGAAAATTGTTTTACTAAAGTAGGCCTACTTGAAGGCCTAAACAACTTCAAAGCATGTCACTTACATTTTTATTTTGTTAGCCCTAGAGGATATGTGTTAACCATGAGTATATATAAACAAAATGTATAAAATATGTATGAAGCCTGAAGGAAATGGGCAGTAGGCTAATAATAAGATAAGGCTATGGATGCATGTCTTTTATCACAAGACAAACAATACAAAATAAAGTATAGTGTGCTAAGAACTAAATCAGTCGACTTTAGCTTCTTTAACTCTTTAGGCAATTGAAAGTAAGTAGGAGTTTCAATTTTTTCTGGGAAGAAATAAGGCAAATGTCAAGTCCTGCTTTGAATGTCATGTTTTGTCGAATTTCCTACATTTTAATCAATATTGCTAACTTCTTCACTTCCTAAGCAGTTTCAATTAGAAAAATCAACACAACTAAATGGGGCTTGTAAAAGATAACCAGAGGTAGCCTAGATTTAAAGACTAATTCGGGAAGACTTTAATAAGCGGTCTATATTCGTTATTCAATTGCTATTATTGAACAATTCGTTATATTATCCAACTTGATGTATGTAAATATTGTGGATAATAAGAGTTATAATAAACTGCTGTAACAAGAAAAATATTGTACATTACAATTTTACAATTACATTACAAATCAACAAAACCAACTATGGCCTATACTTAGATATCAAAGAAACCTTACAATATTTATAACTTACCCAGCTAGATATCAATAAGTAACCGCTTTTGTGAAATGGAGGAAAGAATTCTCCCCATGTGTTACCAGGAGCCAAACCCACTTTTGAAGCTTCTTAAACAAATCTTGTCACTTGTAAGAAATATCTTACATATTTTCCTCATATTCATCGCCATTTTCAAAGTCACAAAAATTAGTTAACTTACTTCTTGTTACATTCTGTTCTTACCGGAATTAGTAATAAATTTAAAACAAACACTCCAATAATATACTTTTTTATTTTTGTATAAAAAAGTGTTTTACATTTATATACTTCTTGTTGTTTATTATTTATATTAAAATTACTGTAACTAAGAAGTTTAAATCATATGATGTTAAATAAATTGTAATATCGAATTATCATTTGGATAAAAACAATTGTACCATTCGATAATAGCGATTGAATAACGACTGTAGGCCGCTTATTAAAGTTTACCCATAATTTGTTTCCTAATGGCAAAAATATGAAATTTTGAACTAACCTAAGAACAATTGTTAACTTAAATGTTAACAATGCTACAAAGATAACAATGTTTGTTATAAGCCCAAACATAGCTTATATTGATAGAAGGCACTGCTTAAAAATATCTCCTCCCTTTTACAAGTGAAACATTATTTTATACAAACAAGAATGATAAAATTCATAACCTAAAATGTACAACCTTCAACATAACACAAATGTCATACTCAAATATACTGACAAGAATTATAATAGTCTGAGATAAACCAAATTGACAAATATTTAATAATTTATACCTGGATTGTTTTCCATTTTTATCTTCTATGTGGTTAGTATGACTTCCATTGCTGTTAGATGTCATTTTTATTTGGAAAATTTACTAGGCTAGCCTATAGTACTGAGTACTTTACCACAAAATTAATTAACTAAGAATTTAAATAATGTTAATAAAAAATAGTAATAACTAAAAAGATGTTTGTTGAACCTACTCTAATTTCTTACTTTATAACTTGTCAGAATTACACTGAGATAGAACATAGAATTATTGTGAACTAATTTAGGTGTTGCTAAAATGGTGTAAAATCCCGCGTTCAAGTAAATCATCAAGGTGGTAGTGTTGGCGTTTACGCGGTCTTTCATAACAGTCTTGATACATTAACCGAACTAACCGGTTATTTTTATATGCGCCGCAGTCGGTTAAATTATTCGTTACTTGTCATCAACATAGCACTTATCCTTACTGTGTGCATGGATATTTAATAATTATACAGGGTGATTCATGAAGTTCTCCCCCCACTTCTACAGATAGCCGTGAAGTTAGCGTCACTTTATCGTCCAGTGCATCAATGTTGCAGTCATCAATCTGAAGGCGTTAACAAAAATTCAAAAACTGAGATAAATAGTATAATACTAATTATAAAAACGATCTTTCACAAAATCAACACAGTTTTTTCTATTTATTACTTTCCACAAAGGTTTCCCATTAAATGTGTCATGAATAAAAATCCCAAATATAATACCTAAGTAAACCGTAGGAATGTATCGTAAAATGGACGTCCTCTAATAAATGCCACTCCTGAGACTTAACCAAACAAGTGCCCGCAATGGAACTTTGTACACAGATGCTCTGTAAGCTGAACTTTAATATACCAACGTCAAAAAGGTGGTGTCGGCCGTCAGAGGTCCTATCGTCTAAATTAAATGCACCGTTAGACGGGGCGTTCTCGTATAAAAGTCGCTCCTGAGACTAAACCAAACAAGTGCCCGCAATGAAACTTTGTACACAGATGCTCTGTAAGCTGAACTTTAATATACCAACGTCAAAAAGGTGGTGTCGGCCGTCAGAGGTCCTATCGTCGAAATTAAATGCACCGTTAGACGGGGCGTTCTCGTATAAAAGTCGCTCCTGAGACTAAACCAAACAAGTGCCCGCAATGAAACTTTGTACACAGATGCTCTGTAAGCTGAACTTTAATATACCAACGTCAAATAGGTGGTGTCGGCCGTCAGAGGTCCTATCGTCAAAATTAAATGCACGGTTAGACGGGCGTTCTCGTATAAAAGTCACTCCTGAGACTTAACCAAACAAGTGCCCGCAATGAAACTTTGTACACAGATGCTCTGTAAGCTGAACTTTAATATACCAACGTCAAAAAGGTGGTGTCGGCCGTCAGAGGTCCTATCGTCGAAATTAAATGCACCGTTAGACGGGGCGTTCTCGTATAAAAGTCGCTCCTGAGACTAAACCAAACAAGTGCCCGCAATGAAACTTTGTACACAGATGCTCTGTAAGCTGAACTTTAATGTACCAACGTCAAATAGATGGTGTCGGGCCGTCAGAGGTCCTATCGTCAAAATTAAATGCACCGTTAGACGGGGCGTTCTCGTATAAAAGTCACTCCTGAGACTTAACCAAACAAGTGCCCGCAATGAAACTTTGTACACAGATGCTCTGTAAGCTGAACTTTAATATACCAACGTCAAATAGGTGGTGTCGGCCGTCAGAGGTCCTATCGTCAAAATTAAATGCACGGTTAGACGGGCGTTCTCGTATAAAAGTCGCTCCTGAGACTAAACCAAACAAGTGCCCGCAATGAAACTTTGTACACAGATGCTCTGTAAGCTGAACTTTAATGTACCAACGTCAAATAGGTGGTGTCGGCCGTCAGAGGTCCTATCGTCAAAATTAAATGCACCGTTAGACGGGGCGTTCTCGTATAAAAGTCACTCCTGAGACTTAACCAAACAAGTGCCCGCAATGAAACTTTGTACACAGATGCTCTGTAAGCTGAACTTTAATATACCAACGTCAAATAGGTGGTGTCGGCCGTCAGAGGTCCTATCGTCAAAATTAAATGCACGGTTAGACGGGCGTTCTCGTATAAAAGTCACTCCTGAGACTAAACCAAACAAGTGCCCGCAATGAAACTTTGTACACAGATGCTCTGTAAGCTGAACTTTAATATACCAACGTCAAAAAGGTGGTGTCGGCCGTCAGAGGTCCTATCGTCAAAATTAAATGCACCGTTAGACGGGGCGTTCTCGTATAAAAGTCGCTCCTGAGACTAAACCAAACAAGTGCCCGCAATGAAACTTTGTACACAGATGCTCTGTAAGCTGAACTTTAATGTACCAACGTCAAATAGGTGGTGTCGGCCGTCAGAGGTCCTATCGTCAAAATTAAATGCACGGTTAGACGGGCGTTCTCGTATAAAAGTCACTCCTGAGACTAAACCAAACAAGTGCCCGCAATGAAACTTTGTACACAGATGCTCTGTAAGCTAAACTTTAATATACCAACGTCAAAAAGGTGGTGTCGGCCGTCAGAGGTCCTATCGTCGAAATTAAATGCACCGTTAGACGGGGCGTTCTCGTATAAAAGTCGCTCCTGAGACTAAACCAAACAAGTGCCCGCAATGAAACTTTGTACACAGATGCTCTGTAAGCTGAACTTTAATATACCAACGTCAAATAGGTGGTGTCGGCCGTCAGAGGTCCTATCGTCAAAATTAAATGCACGGTTAGACGGGCGTTCTCGTATAAAAGTCACTCCTGAAACTTAACCAAACAAGTGCCCGCAATGAAACTTTGTACACAGATGCTCTGTAAGCTGAACTTTAATATACCAACGTCAAATAGGTGGTGTCGGCCGTCAGAGGTCCTATCGTCAAAATTAAATGCACGGTTAGACGGGCGTTCTCGTATAAAAGTCACTCCTGAGACTTAACCAAACAAGTGCCCGCAATGAAACTTTGTACACAGATGCTCTGTAAGCTGAACTTTAATGTACCAACGTCAAATAGATGGTGTCGGCCGTCAGAGGTCCTATCGTCAAAATTAAATGCACCGTTAGACGGGGCGTTCTCGTATAAAAGTCACTCCTGAGACTTAACCAAACAAGTGCCCGCAATGAAACTTTGTACACAGATGCTCTGTAAGCTGAACTTTAATATACCAACGTCAAATAGGTGGTGTCGGCCGTCAGAGGTCCTATCGTCAAAATTAAATGCACGGTTAGACGGGCGTTCTCGTATAAAAGTCACTCCTGAGACTAAACCAAACAAGTGCCCGCAATGAAACTTTGTACACAGATGCTCTGTAAGCTGAACTTTAATATACCAACGTCAAAAAGGTGGTGTCGGCCGTCAGAGGTCCTATCGTCAAAATTAAATGCACCGTTAGACGGGGCGTTCTCGTATAAAAGTCGCTCCTGAGACTAAACCAAACAAGTGCCCGCAATGAAACTTTGTACACAGATGCTCTGTAAGCTGAACTTTAATATACCAACGTCAAATAGGTGGTGTCGGCCGTCAGAGGTCCTATCGTCAAAATTAAATGCACGGTTAGACGGGCGTTCTCGTATAAAAGTCACTCCTGAGACTTAACCAAACAAGTGCCCGCAATGGAACTTTGTACACAGATGCTCTGTAAGCTGAACTTTAATATACCAACGTCAAAAAGGTGGTGTCGGCCGTCAGAGGTCCTATCGTCGAAATTAAATGCACCGTTAGACGGGGCGTTCTCGTATAAAAGTCGCTCCTGAGACTAAACCAAACAAGTGCCCGCAATGAAACTTTGTACACAGATGCTCTGTAAGCTGAACTTTAATGTACCAACGTCAAATAGGTGGTGTCGGCCGTCAGAGGTCCTATCGTCAAAATTAAATGCACCGTTAGACGGGGCGTTCTCGTATAAAAGTCACTCCTGAGACTTAACCAAACAAGTGCCCGCAATGAAACTTTGTACACAGATGCTCTGTAAGCTGAACTTTAATATACCAACGTCAAATAGGTGGTGTCGGCCGTCAGAGGTCCTATCGTCAAAATTAAATGCACGGTTAGACGGGCGTTCTCGTATAAAAGTCACTCCTGAGACTAAACCAAACAAGTGCCCGCAATGAAACTTTGTACACAGATGCTCTGTAAGCTGAACTTTAATATACCAACGTCAAATAGGTGGTGTCGGCCGTCAGAGGTCCTATCGTCAAAATTAAATGCACGGTTAGACGGGCGTTCTCGTATAAAAGTCACTCCTGAGACTTAACCAAACAAGTGCCCGCAATGAAACTTTGTACACAGATGCTCTGTAAGCTGAACTTTAATATACCAACGTCAAAAAGGTGGTGTCGGCCGTCAGAGGTCCTATCGTCAAAATTAAATGCACCGTTAGACGGGGCGTTCTCGTATAAAAGTCGCTCCTGAGACTAAACCAAACAAGTGCCCGCAATGAAACTTTGTACACAGATGCTCTGTAAGCTGAACTTTAATGTACCAACGTCAAATAGGTGGTGTCGGCCGTCAGAGGTCCTATCGTCAAAATTAAATGCACGGTTAGACGGGCGTTCTCGTATAAAAGTCACTCCTGAGACTTAACCAAACAAGTGCCCGCAATGAAACTTTGTACACAGATGCTCTGTAAGCTGAACTTTAATATACCAACGTCAAATAGGTGGTGTCGGCCGTCAGAGGTCTATCGTCTAAATTAAATGCACCGTTAGACAGATGTTCTCGTATAAAAGTATTAGATTTTCAAGTATCAAGGTTATATAAACTAGATTAGTATATATACTGCAAAATGTTCAAACGTCGTATGGAATTTGGTACTCCAAAGTTTCATTATTTTTAAAACATGAAAAATTAAAAGCATTATAAAAAGTGATAGCTTGAAATTCTAGCATGCGGAAGTATTTTAGAAGTTATAACATAAATATTACTGCTTCTCTTTTGCGCACTTTTTTAAATGACGTTGTCCTTTTATATCCATGAAAATAATAAGTAAAATTTGTAGGCTAATTAACAATATATTTTTTCTAACCTCACATATATTTCAAAAAACAATTTATTTTATATTTCATTTATTATTTTTATTCTGTTTACTTCTGTTTTTATCTGCAACAATTTATTTTTAAATGTGTCACCAATTATTTTACTATTGTAAAGTTTTGAACTATTGTTTTTTGTAATCACTGAATTTATTCAGGGTATGTGAATCTTATTTAGAGTTATTATATCGCATGGTTGTATTGTATTTAAATGTCGTGTAATTTAGGACATTAGGGTTTCCCTGATTTTTTTCTAATTTTTCAGAGTCAGATGTGGTTGAGGCTTGAGAAATTTATGTTATTGCTGACACCTGGTAGGTATGAGCAGATGTTATAATATGGAAGAAAAGCTATTGTGTAGACTTATCTCTTTACCCAATACCCCTCACGGAATTTCTGAGAATAGTTTTATAACCCTTACACGTAATTTCCTTAGACACATTCAGAAGGGACACGCAAACTCGAGACCGGTTGCCATAAACCTATTGTCTGGTAATGACACCATTTCGAGGAAGGAACCACCTCACCCGAGCCTTTACCTGAGACTACCTCACTGTTAATTCTGTTGTAGTTAAAATATTTGTTCCATTCCATTATTTGAACGTTGATTAATTTGAACTGTAAAAATCATGCAATGCTAACAAACATCTTTGTACAACTTATACATGAAATTAACAAATCGATTACATGGAATAGTAGGCTAATCACGCCAAACATTCTACGTAACAATATACCATATATGACGCCAGGGACTCGCTTATTGGAGAAAGAAAACGTATTATAAGTTTTTAATATTAAAGCTCGTATGCATTAAACAGAGGTAAACATCAATTTAATACTAACAAATGACCATTATAATTTTCAAAATAGACAAATAGAATGAATAACATGATAATGATGCATTGACTTAAGAGAAAAAATCCTTCTAGAAGTTCTATATTTTTAGAATTGATAATATAATTAAATGGCGGTACCATTACATCAACTCATAGAAATAGTAATACCATTGAAGCATTCATTTCATATTGACTATGTTTAATAAGTCATAAATTGCAAACCTAAAACATGTGGTTTTAACGCACAAACCTCGGAAATTGTTTGCTGCTTAAAATACAAAGTATGACCTCAATATTGGCTTTATATTATAATATGCGTCAGATACGTTTGATAACATACTGTATCGTTGAACTTAATATTTTAGTGCGGAAATATCAAAATACACGTTATTGGCATAAGAATGTATATTTAGAATCTCCTTAAAAATCGAATGGAAAACTACAAATCTGTTTCTGTATACAAAACGTAACACGCGTACGTTCTTACTGTAATTTACTGGAGATTATATAACAACTCCAGATATCTTAACTACACTGAGGGCAGTTTCCCACTGGGGCATCAAAGAGTAGAGGAAAGGTTTATTTTTTACTCATAAATTTAATGTTAATGCCAATTTAAACGTGTTTTAGTTTCTATACGATTCTAAAACGGTTAGTAGTGTAAAAGACCCAACACTGATATTGCAAATATAAAAATAGGGTCGTTGAGATAACGATTCGTAGAGTAAAAGAGCTGCCCCCCAAATAAAAGATCCTTCTGAGACTAAACCAAACAAATGCCCGCAATGAAACTTTGTACATAGATCCTGAATTTTAATGTACAAAATGTATTTGTTAATTATTTGAATAGCGCTCTTTTTATAAAATCACAGTATACAGGGTGATTCAAAACTAAACGGCAATCTCTCGGGAGCTTATTCTATAGCTAAAAACAAGTAAAAAAGTTCATATAACCATATGCCCGGAAACGCTTCGTTAGCGAGTTACGCCTAGCGAAAGATTTCGCCCGGATTTCAGAACCCTTGGTGAAGTCAGGCCGTATAAAAATGGTAAAGGTAGTTACAAAGATACAAATACGATTGTTTTTTATGTTTTTATATCTGACAAATTTATTAAAATTCGTCCCAGAGCTGTAAATGCAATACTTTCAGAGATATCTTACGTAAAACACAAGAATTGGTGCAAAGAAATAACACATTTTTGTGTTTAACGTAAGATTACTTCCATAAATGTTAAATAAAGGTCATTTTTTTCTTAAACAGATTTGTAGAACATTTAATTCTGAAAAGATTCATGTGAATTACTTAGGAAAAAAAATTAATAATAGGTATTGAAATTTAGCTTTATTTAAAAATAAAACAGACGCACAAAAATGCATATTCTTATCTGCATAGAATATTAACTAATGTTTAGGTTGTGAGTAACAGCTGATCATTTATTCAACACTTTTTATCGTCATATTTTCTTTGCAAAGGTTGGCAATATCAGCTGATCAACAATTAAGTTCATGAAGTAATATTTGAATAACCTTTATGGAGGTTTTTGTATTGTGGCGTGTGAAGATTGTATTTTGTGAGATCCTGTGATTATTTGGAAATATTTTATACAAGTGTATAAAATATTTTATTAAATATTTATTTTTAAAATATTTTATTAAATATTTTTATAAAAGTGTATGTAATTATCTTAGTAAATAATGGCAGATAATGTAAATGGTATGTATTCGTTTGAAGAGTATACGGACATGATACTGATTTACGGCAAAGTTAACAAGAATGGTTTAGCTGCAGTTCAGGAATATCGTGATACTTTTCCACATTGAAGAACACCTGATCGCAAAACATTTGAAGCTGTGGAGAGACGACTTAGAGAAACTGGTAGCTTTAAACCGAAGCGAATAGATATTGGTCGTCAACGTAGCGCAAGGAACTATAATAATGAACAAGCAATAATAAATGCTGTAGAATTATCACCAACCACAAGCACCAGACGATTATCACGTCAGTTAAATATTTGCCAGTCAAGCGTATGGCGGACACTTCATGAAGCACAGTTGTACCCATTCCATATAACACGTGTTCAAGACTTATTACCGCAAGATCTTAATAAACGGAAGATGTTCTGCCGCTGGTTAAGAAGAAATTGTTTACGACATCAGTATTTTCTTCGGCGTATTCTCGTTACTGATGAATCCTGTTTTACTAGAAATGGAATTGTAAATTTTCGTAATACCCATACTTGGGCGTACGACAAACCCACATGAAACTGCGACGAGGCATTTTCAACATAACTTTTCAGTCAATGTATGGCTTGGTGTTCTGGGTGATAATTTGATTGGTCCATTTTTTCTGTGAACGTTGTTTGCATTAGTGCAAAGTTCAACACACGGAGTGCTACTTGATCTTCTGTATCCTGTTATCTGAGGTAATTAATTTTAAAATTTTAAAACATATTATAAACTTTACCTGGTATGGATAAATTGGTATTAATATTTTATACTTATCACTCGCGATTAAATTTTTAATGATTTCGTACTAATAGTGAAATCGAAATTATGTATATCATCCATCTGAAAACAACAGATGTAGGCTTCAATTGATTATTTTATTTATCAAATAGCAACAAGTTTGAATTTTAACATAAACATTCCGTACTTTACAAATAACGGAAAATATAATAAGAGATTTATACTTAACAGTTAATTTCAAAACTCAGTGGTTACACGTAATCTAACACAACTTTTTTTAGTTTAAACCTTTCTACAGAAAAATTATTTTGTTCATACCAGTTACAAAACATGGTTTAATTTTGTAATACGATTTTCTAGACAAAACATTACCTGTAATGAACATAAATTAAATTATTACACGACGATATTGGTTCTTACCATGCCTATCTGTACACAGCAAGGAAGATATTAAATTAATATATTCTGGACCCGATCCAATTTCTTTCATTGTACAGACATTCATATCGCCTATTATTAAAGTAGGATTTATTGATGCATTTAAAATATTTTCAAAGTCATATTTAAACTGAGCATTACGGTATTATATTATTTTTTTGTGCACGTGTTTTTATAAATATGACAATTAAAACATAAATACATGCGCGGATTTAAGAACAGTGAATACAGAGGCCAGTCTTTTACAAACAAATGTATTTATTTGCTGTGCATTAATATCTGACCTTATAGTGCTAACCACCATCTATCATATCCAAAATAAAAGTAGTTTATTATAAGTTACGGTGACTTAACTGTGATTCAATTTGAAATTTATTTAAGTATTATTATGGAATTAAAATAATTTAGTAAAATGGAACTATTGAATTTAAAACATTTATTAAGTAATCGTTTAAAAATAATCAATGCACATGTATTTACGCTTACAACTTAAACACATTATCCTCCTTACTGGCCGAAGATACATGTTTCGATATTTTTTCAGGATTTGTCAGTTATACTAAATCCTGTTGGTCGATAAATCTGCTACTTTGTCATGGCTTTGTTGCGTGGTGTCGCTACTACCATTATGGAATATAATAGCAGAGACAAGGTAGGCCTGCATTAACTTTAACAAAGGTTTCATAGTTGTGTAAATTTTGTATAATGTGTAGTATTTAAAAATGACTTTTAAATGATGCTATTGAGATAAAAAGAGGTTTGAAGACTGGCCTGTATAGTCCTGGACAATAGATAAATCACTAAGACCAAATGAAGGAGGCGATATAAGTAAAATATATACTTTTTCATATTTCTGTTATAAACTTATCCTAATCTTCTAAATGAGCAGTTTTTGCTTATTTTCAAAACAAGTTATATGATGCGACCATTGTAATATGTAATCAATAATGCGTATTATGTTATAATAATAATAAAATAAGTAATATTTATTTTAGGAGGTGTTTGAAAGAGTTAAGGTTATAGGGGACGGTCATTGTTTATTTCGGGCAATGAGTATGGCGTTGTGGGGTACACAACATCGGCACGCGGAAGTTAGGACGAGCATAGTGAACCACGTAGTAACAAACTGGCAGCATTACTATGAGAGAATACAATATACGCTCGGAGAAGAATTTAACTCTCCTCTAAAATATGCAAACCTAATGGGAAATGTACAGAAGCGAATATATGGATCGGAATTTGAAATTACAGTTTTTTGCGAGGTTTACAAGAGAAATGCAACTGTATACAGAGAAAGAGATGTTAAACAAAGGATTTGTGGGAAAGATACTATCTTTAAGGTTGCTAATTTTAATATCAATCAAGTGTATACAACATATGATTTTGTATTTCAAGGAATAGAAAAAGGTCACGAGTCAGAAGGCCATTATGATCTACTAATAAAAAGAGATTTATTTGAGTTGGAAGTCTCCGATGAACCCCACAAATCTAACACCAGACATGATACTACCATTCATAAAAGTGGCATCGCAGAAAACAGTTACATTTCGTCTGTTCAACCTAAAAATGTAGAAAAAACCCCATTACAGAGTCTGCAATTGAAAGAGAAATCGATGACTAGTTCAACATATCCTGATGTGTTAGAGAAATTGATTGCGTTTTTAAACAAGAAAGGATGCTGTAACCAAAAATTAAAAAAACGTAGTAAGGAAAGACACGCATTATTCAAAGAGGCTGCTTTGTTGATATTTGGGGACTGCAGTAACAAACACATGTTATTGCTTAATAAATTGTATGAAAAAAACTTTTCAAAATTCATAACAAAAGTTACAGCAGAAAAAGACATCCAACAATCTCCTCGGAACAAAGTAAACGAGAAGTATGAGGAATTACTAAACAGTGTTTTGAACACGCTCGGTGATGAAATAACAAAAGAAGAACTAATGGAAAAGGAAAAGATCGTTTATCATAAAGTGTACAATCACTATTGTCAGAAGGTAGGATGGAAAGGGAGTAATAAAAATAATGCAAGAAAATTCAAGCATGTTTGGAATAAGTTTCTAACACAATTACCTGAGTCAGATATTGGAATAAAGCAAATAACAGGCAAAGGAGAAACATTCGCTGATAGATTAAAAGACAGCAGAGGCTGTGTGAAATCATTGGACTTATTGCAAATCACCAAGCCACCAGGACTTACAAACATCAACGAAAACAGAAATCTTTATTAACAATACAATTCATAGCACTGTTATTTTGTGGGAAAATGAGTGTAAAAAAGATCAGAGATTTGAACATTTAGTCAAAGAGTTTATTAGCTGTCATCGTAGGGTCGGTGGAGTGTGTACGTGGACAGATTTTGATGACATGTATAAATATAAAGAAAATCTAAAACAAATCAGATCTATCAAAAAACCCGTAATTCTAGTTTTTAAAAAGTGCTTGTATAAGTTTTGCGACAATGAAATGATCATACACTTAAGTACAGTTGGGGACGAATTAAAAATTGAAATAAGAGAATCAGAAAGAGGTAGTGACAACTACGACATCTGTGGACATTACCAGTATTATGAAGATAAAAAATACCCTTTTGATAGAATGGACGAAATTTTATATCGAGATAGAATATGGATGTCAGTATTCGATAGTTCAAAAGATGTTTACAGTGAATATGTCACCAATGAGACTGACAATATGAATAAGGAAATATTACATCAAAAAGGAAAAATTAATGTATCGGCTAATTGTTCAAACAATGAGGAATACCTAAAAAAAAATATTGAAAATATTGCAGAAAAATCAGGAAAATCGTACATAGCAGTACCTAAAAGGAAACATTCCTTGTCGTGCTCTAATAAATTTGCAGTTGAAGAAAAAAGAGTTACTGGTCACATAGACGACGTAATGGTTAACGGTGTATTTGATACAGCCACATTTAGAATTTGGCTCCGAAATGCTGTAATAAAACAAGCAAATATCAGTTGCAGATTAATATTTACAAATAGTAGACTAAGACATAATGAAAATTTAAAATATGTAACATATGCAAGGTGTGGCTCAAGCGCAGCTGGAAAATGTAAAGAGTTTAAATTTGAAGTTGAAATAACTGATATTGTTGATGTAAGAATAACGAGCAGCGGTACGTCTGTCCCGATTCATACTGGAAAGAAAAGGTCTTACCAACTGAGGGGAGGAGAACGTAAAATATACAAAAAGAAGTTGTTACTAGATCAAGCAAAAAACGGTACAGAATGAAGATATGAAACATATAAATATAGATGCTGCTATTGATCTTAATATGCAGTCTGTCAGAACATTAATGACGCTGAGAAAATGTCGATCAGAAGCGTTCAAAGAAGATGACTTGCACTCAAACGACTTGTTAGACCTAATTTTACTGGCAAAAACCGAATCAGTTTCATCCACTGAGGAGGAGAAATATATAAGAAAGGTAGTAGCCTCACCCTTCCAGGTATATATGTTTACAGGTCTGCAAAGAAAGGTAATCGCAAGTAAAAACGTGCCAGCTGGTTATTTTGATGCAACAGGCTCGGTTGCAAGACAAGTGGTCTTATCTAATAACAAACCTATTTTGTATTATGCATTGGTTGTTAATGTTAATGGTGAAATTTTACCTGTCATAGAAATGTTGTCTGAGGTACATGACATAAGCGCCCTAGCTGATTTATTTACAACTTATAAGTATTTCTGCTTGAAATCAAGTAAACAACATTGGCCACTTATTAAACGTATTGTTTGTGATTGGAGTTGGGCTATGATGATAGGAATTGTTATATCTTGGAACTCGATGGATTTGTTGCAATATCTCCGTATGTGCTACAACATCGTAACGGACAGGAGTGACCCGCAGCAGTATAGAGCTAAAATAACAATACACGCATGCTGTGCACATTTCATGAAAATGGTTAGTGACAGGCTCTCAAAAGAAAATATTTTAAATAAGAGAGTGAAGGAAATGATACTGAAAGTGATGGGTCTCCTGGTAATATGCAATTCAGTGAGTGAGACTGATGAGATCTACACAATGCTTGCAACTATATCACTCAGTGAAAAGAATTACTCTATTACAAAACATGAGATTGATAAAGTGAACCAGATACTTGAAAATAAAGACCTAGTTATATCAAAATCAGACATTCCTCAAAATTCAAACCTTAACGACATAGATAATGAATATGTGAGTGGAAAAACAAAGCTAGATAGTCCCTTTTTTACCAGATATTGTTCAATTCTACAAATTGTTACGGACAAGCTACACACCATCAGGAAAAATGAACCAGCAACCGAAGAATTAAACATTTATTACTGTCCAGGATTCTTCGATTATGTTCATAACCACTTAATGCCACTGTTACCTTTTTGGAGTGGCTTAATGTTGTTTATGCATGGAAGTGAAGAATTTAATAGATTATCAAACGCGAACGTTGAGAACTACTTCCAACAGGTTAAACACAGACTTTTAAAGAGTAAAACGAATTTAAAAATAGGGCGTTTGATAAAACTTCTAAAAAGCAATGTACAGTCTTCATTGAAAAATATAAGTATAGATATTTCAGATTATAACAAAGAAAGAAAACAACGAGTTAGACAGAAAAATAACTTTTGTGATATTGAAACTAAGGTCATATTGAATCCAATGGAGCCAAAGACTGTCCAAACCACTTTTGAACAGCCATGCCAGATAAGTAATGAATTTCATTCTGAGGATATTGAAGATGTTGATGATCCAAGTATCACAGAAACATGGCAAAAGAAGCGCAGGTCGACTTCTACATATCACTTGACTACAAACAAACCCTTAAGAAATTCGAAATTATTTACAAAACAAACTTGTAGTGCAGGATTTGAGAACGCCGATAAACCTACAGTAGACGAGCCGCCAGAAAATGAAGAGAAGTACATAACTATTGATAGAGGACTACCTTCAGAAAACGAACACAGTACAAGAAAAGAAATAGGAAGTGTAGGTGAAGATAATAACAGGAAATTTAGGGTGAGTATGAGCAAACAGTATCCTCACGTCTGTGCGATTCCAAATGGCCTATTTATGAATCCAGATTTTTATTTGTACGAGGAAAATGAATTAGAAACAGATACGTATGTAGTAGCCTTTTTTAAAAATTTAGTGCCTACAAAAAAACTGTATCTGTTCGGAGACGCGTATTTCACATTGAATGGATCGAGAGAATTACACCAGAATGTGATCGACTGCGCTATTGTTGCTCTAATTAAAAAACTGTGCAAAACAGACAACGTTAAATTCGTCAATACAGAAACTTGCGGAACACTTTTTAAACACAATTCCGTTACTGCAGCATCGCCTGTTTGGTATTATTTCCGAAACTTAAATGAGTATGACAAAATTCTAATGCCGTATATTGTATCAAACGAATAATTTAATTGTTTTGCTTAAATCATGGCCTGTAAATTCATTCCCATAATATATCATACATGTATATAGACATTTCAGTAACAGTTTCTGCTATTGATGTCCGTAAAATAGGTCCATAGTTGCATGGCAGAGTAAATTTTGTTGGTGTTGGGTATTTGTAATATAAATTTAAAAAACTCGTACATAGCATATGCTTTAAGAAATTGTAATAACATATTTGTTGGTATTATCTTTTAAGTTTGTACCCGTTGAGTTCCAGAGTCTAGAGAAGGAAGAAGAAAAAAGAAGAAAGTGGTGTTTTTTTAGTGGGTATGCCATCAGAATACTATCTGGTGGAGAGCCCCACACTTGTTCGCTTGGTTACGGTAAGACCAAGCGTTCGTGCAGCAATGCATTTTTTCACCACTTAAAAAAAAAAAAAAAAAAAAAAAAAAAAACATGGTTTGTGTCATATTAATTTTACTTTTTGTTATAGCTCTCATTTTTTTAAAATTTCCTGACTACATGGAAAAGAAATACGAGTATTGTCTAATAAAAAGGTAATGTATTACTTATATAACTAATAAGTACAAAACACAAACAACTTCAATTTCGTTGGTACACGAACACATTTTTGACGTTGGTATATTAAAGTTCAGCTTACAGAGCATCTGTGTACAAAGTTTCATTGCGGGCACTTGTTTGGTTAAGTCTCAGGAGTGACTTTTATACGAGAACGCCCGTCTAACCGTGCATTTAATTTTGACGATAGGACCTCTGACGGCCGACACCACCTTTTTGACGTTGGTATATTAAAGTTCAGCTTACAGAGCATCTGTGTACAAAGTTTCATTGCGGGCACTTGTTTGGTTAAGTCTCAGGAGTGACTTTTATACGAGAACGCCCGTCTAACCGTGCATTTAATTTTGACGATAGGACCTCTGACGGCCGACACCACCTATTTGACGTTGGTATATTAAAGTTCAGCTTACAGAGCATCTGTGTACAAAGTTTCATTGCGGGCACTTGTTTGGTTAAGTCTCAGGAGTGACTTTTATACGAGAACGCCCCGTCTAACGGTGCATTTAATTTTGACGATAGGACCTCTGACGGCCGACACCACCTATTTGACGTTGGTACATTAAAGTTCAGCTTACAGAGCATCTGTGTACAAAGTTTCATTGCGGGCACTTGTTTGGTTTAGTCTCAGGAGCGACTTTTATACGAGAACGCCCCGTCTAACGGTGCATTTAATTTCGACGATAGGACCTCTGACGGCCGACACCACCTTTTTGACGTTGGTATATTAAAGTTCAGCTTACAGAGCATCTGTGTACAAAGTTTCATTGCGGGCACTTGTTTGGTTAAGTCTCAGGAGTGACTTTTATACGAGAACGCCCGTCTAACCGTGCATTTAATTTTGACGATAGGACCTCTGACGGCCGACACCACCTATTTGACGTTGGTATATTAAAGTTCAGCTTATAGAGCATCTGTGTACAAAGTTTCATTGCGGGCACTTGTTTGGTTAAGTCTCAGGAGTGACTTTTATACGAGAACGCCCCGTCTAACGGTGCATTTAATTTTGACGATAGGACCTCTGACGGCCGACACCACCTTTTTGACGTTGGTATATTAAAGTTCAGCTTACAGAGCATCTGTGTACAAAGTTTCATTGCGGGCACTTGTTTGGTTTAGTCTCAGGAGTGACTTTTATACGAGAACGCCCGTCTAACCGTGCATTTAATTTTGACGATAGGACCTCTGACGGCCGACACCACCTATTTGACGTTGGTATATTAAAGTTCAGCTTACAGAGCATCTGTGTACAAAGTTTCATTGCGGGCACTTGTTTGGTTAAGTCTCAGGAGTGACTTTTATACGAGAACGCCCCGTCTAACCGTGCATTTAATTTTGACGATAGGACCTCTGACGGCCGACACCACCTATTTGACGTTGGTATATTAAAGTTCAGCTTACAGAGCATCTGTGTACAAAGTTTCATTGCGGGCACTTGTTTGGTTTAGTCTCAGGAGCGACTTTTATACGAGAACGCCCCGTCTAACGGTGCATTTAATTTCGACGATAGGACCTCTGACGGCCGACACCACCTATTTTGACGTTGGTATATTAAAGTTCAGCTTACAGAGCATCTGTGTACAAAGTTTCATTGCGGGCACTTGTTTGGTTAAGTCTCAGGAGTGACTTTTATACGAGAACGCCCGTCTAACCGTGCATTTAATTTTGACGATAGGACCTCTGACGGCCGACACCACCTATTTGACGTTGGTATATTAAAGTTCAGCTTACAGAGCATCTGTGTACAAAGTTTCATTGCGGGCACTTGTTTGGTTAAGTCTCAGGAGTGACTTTTATACGAGAACGCCCCGTCTAACCGTGCATTTAATTTTGACGATAGGACCTCTGACGGCCGACACCACCTATTTGACGTTGGTATATTAAAGTTCAGCTTACAGAGCATCTGTGTACAAAGTTTCATTGCGGGCACTTGTTTGGTTAAGTCTCAGGAGTGACTTTTATACGAGAACGCCCGTCTAACCGTGCATTTAATTTTGACGATAGGACCTCTGACGGCCGACACCACCTATTTGACGTTGGTATATTAAAGTTCAGCTTACAGAGCATCTGTGTACAAAGTTTCATTGCGGGCACTTGTTTGGTTAAGTCTCAGGAGTGACTTTTATACGAGAACGCCCGTCTAACCGTGCATTTAATTTTGACGATAGGACCTCTGACGGCCGACACCACCTATTTGACGTTGGTATATTAAAGTTCAGCTTATAGAGCATCTGTGTACAAAGTTTCATTGCGGGCACTTGTTTGGTTAAGTCTCAGGAGTGACTTTTATACGAGAACGCCCGTCTAACCGTGCATTTAATTTTGACGATAGGACCTCTGACGGCCGACACCACCTATTTGACGTTGGTATATTAAAGTTCAGCTTACAGAGCATCTGTGTACAAAGTTTCATTGCGGGCACTTGTTTGGTTAAGTCTCAGGAGTGACTTTTATACGAGAACGCCCGTCTAACCGTGCATTTAATTTTGACGATAGGACCTCTGACGGCCGACACCACCTATTTGACGTTGGTATATTAAAGTTCAGCTTATAGAGCATCTGTGTACAAAGTTTCATTGCGGGCACTTGTTTGGTTAAGTCTCAGGAGTGACTTTTATACGAGAACGCCCGTCTAACCGTGCATTTAATTTTGACGATAGGACCTCTGACGGCCGACACCACCTATTTGACGTTGGTATATTAAAGTTCAGCTTACAGAGCATCTGTGTACAAAGTTTCATTGCGGGCACTTGTTTGGTTTAGTCTCAGGAGCGACTTTTATACGAGAACGCCCCGTCTAACGGTGCATTTAATTTCGACGATAGGACCTCTGACGGCCGACACCACCTATTTGACGTTGGTATATTAAAGTTCAGCTTACAGAGCATCTGTGTACAAAGTTTCATTGCGGGCACTTGTTTGGTTAAGTCTCAGGAGTGACTTTTATACGAGAACGCCCGTCTAACCGTGCATTTAATTTTGACGATAGGACCTCTGACGGCCGACACCACCTATTTGACGTTGGTATATTAAAGTTCAGCTTACAGAGCATCTGTGTACAAAGTTTCATTGCGGGCACTTGTTTGGTTTAGTCTCAGGAGCGACTTTTATACGAGAACGCCCCGTCTAACGGTGCATTTAATTTCGACGATAGGACCTCTGACGGCCGACACCACCTTTTTGACGTTGGTATATTAAAGTTCAGCTTACAGAGCATCTGTGTACAAAGTTTCATTGCGGGCACTTGTTTGGTTAAGTCTCAGGAGTGACTTTTATACGAGAACGCCCGTCTAACCGTGCATTTAATTTTGACGATAGGACCTCTGACGGCCGACACCACCTATTTGACGTTGGTATATTAAAGTTCAGCTTACAGAGCATCTGTGTACAAAGTTTCATTGCGGGCACTTGTTTGGTTTAGTCTCAGGAGCGACTTTTATACGAGAACGCCCCGTCTAACGGTGCATTTAATTTTGACGATAGGACCTCTGACGGCCGACACCACCTATTTGACGTTGGTATATTAAAGTTCAGCTTACAGAGCATCTGTGTACAAAGTTTCATTGCGGGCACTTGTTTGGTTTAGTCTCAGGAGTGACTTTTATACGAGAACGCCCGTCTAACGGTGCATTTAATTTCGACGATAGGACCTCTGACGGCCGACACCACCTTTTTGACGTTGGTATATTAAAGTTCAGCTTACAGAGCATCTGTGTACAAAGTTTCATTGCGGGCACTTGTTTGGTTAAGTCTCAGGAGTGACTTTTATACGAGAACGCCCGTCTAACGGTGCATTTAATTTTGACGATAGGACCTCTGACGGCCGACACCACCTATTTGACGTTGGTATATTAAAGTTCAGCTTACAGAGCATCTGTGTACAAAGTTTCATTGCGGGCACTTGTTTGGTTTAGTCTCAGGAGCGACTTTTATACGAGAACGCCCGTCTAACCGTGCATTTAATTTTGACGATAGGACCTCTGACGGCCGACACCACCTATTTGACGTTGGTATATTAAAGTTCAGCTTATAGAGCATCTGTGTACAAAGTTTCATTGCGGGCACTTGTTTGGTTTAGTCTCAGGAGCGACTTTTATACGAGAACGCCCCTTCTAACGGTGCATTTAATTTAGACGATAGGACCTCTGACGGCCGACACCACCTTTTTGACGTTGGTATATTAAAGTTCAGCTTATAGAGCATCTGTGTACAAAGTTTCATTGCGGGCACTTGTTTGGTTAAGTCTCAGGAGTTACTTTTATACGAGAACGCCCGTCTAACGGTGCATTTAATTTAGACGATAGGACCTCTGACGGCCGACACCACCTTTTTGACGTTGGTATATTAAAGTATAATTAAAGTATATTAACGGGAATTCTTTGTGGTAAGTAATAAATACGATTAACTGTGTAGATTTTGTGAAAGATCGTTTTTTAATAATTAGTTTTATACTATTATTTCAGATTTTGAATGTTTGTTAGCGCCTTCAGATTGTTGACTGCAAAATTGTTGCACGGAATACAGACGGACGATAAAGTGACGCTAACTTCACGGTGGTCTTCTACAGCACATTGTACTAGTAAAAATAATGAAAAAATGTTATATAAACATAGGTCCGAAAACGCTTCGTTAGCGAGTTACAGCTAGCGAAAGATTTCGCCTGAATTCCTGGGTAAAGAGTAAAATAAAGCCATACTGAACTGTTGGAAAGGTTAATTAAGTAAGAAATATCGTGGATTCTCATGTATTTTTACCTGATAAAGCTAATAAAATAGGTTTCAGAACTGTACCTGTAGTAGTTTTTGAGGGATTCAGGGTTAAATGCAAAAAATTGGGGCACGAAACAATGTTTTTTTTTAAGTTTGATGTACAATAACTTTGTTAAATTGGTAATAAATACACAAAATCAACAAACATTAATTGTAGAGAATTTAATTCTGAGAAAATTGATATAATCAAAGTCTAAAATAAAACAGAAATAAGTACCAAAAAATCGATTTTATTCAGTATAATACATTACTAGCTGTAAAGAAATACCGTACGGTATTTAGTTAAAATAAAACAAAATGTTTGTTCCTTAATGATGAGATAAATTGAGAAAACAAGATTAACTGTTAAATAAATTTGTTTGTAAATAAAAATATCATGTTTTATTACGTTGTATTTTTTTAAAATAAAAATTTACATCAAATGTTCAAAAATAAATGAAGCAAACATTTTCCCATTATTGTTTACTAATCATCGAAATGCAGTTTTTTGTTTTATTAATTTCTAAGTTGGTAACGCACGAATAACAGCTGATCAACAATGGTATTCTGTACTGTTACGTTAGAACTGTGTATTAGTGGTGTTTTGCAAGCTACAGCAGGAGATCGGGTTCTGTGAATCGTGTTATTAAATGCAATTTTTCTGTGAGTTATAATTCGATTGTTTATTCAGCGAAAAAATGCCTTACTTATTTACATCAGAGGAATACGCTGATATGGTTTTTATTTTGGGTTACTGTAATGGTAATGCTAGAGCTGATGTAGAAGAATATGAACTACGTTACCCTAATAGGAGGATTCCAGATACCAAAACAATTTCAGGAACTTTTCGTACTCTTCGGGAAACAGGATCACTACCAAGTACTAGAACCAATTATGAACGAGCTGTCCAACTTGATGATGATATTGTTATTAATGCTGTTCATCGCAGTCCAGGTGTAAGTACACGACGTATTTCTAGGCGGATAGGAGTTTCGCAGTCAACCTTGTGGAGGTCACTTAAATCGAAACAAATTTTATCCGTTTCATAAACAAAAGGTTCAACATATACAGCTAGGGGATGGTCCGCTTCGCTTGGAGTTTTGCAACTTTTTGAATATTAATAATCAACTCTACAAGCGTATTTTGTTTACGGATGAGGCACAATTCACTCGGGATGGTGTCAATAACTTGCACAATGAACACTCATGGGCAGAAGAAAATCCACATGAGGTAGTGGAACAGAACTTTCAACGCCGATTTAGCGTCAATGTCTGGTGTGGCCTTTTGCACAATCGGCTGATTGGACCTTTCATATTACCTGGACGCCTAAATGCTGAGTTCTATTTGCATTTCCTTCAAGAAGAGTTGCCGCAGCTGTTAGAGAATGTTCCTTTACATCTCAGACAAAATTTGTACTTCCAGCATGACGGAGCACCTCCCCACTTTTCACGTGCCGTTTCTGCTTACTTAAATCATCAATTTCCTGGACACTGGATTGGTCGTGGAGGGCCTCACCCTTGGCCACCAAGATCACCAGATCTATCTCCATTGGATTATTGCATCTGGGGATGGATGAAAGACATTGTATACAAGACAAAAGTGAATTCTCGTGATGAATTAATTGCCCGTATTATGGATTCGGCTGTGCAGATACAGGGAAGTCCTGAAAAATTAAGAAACGCAACAAAAGCAATACACAAACGTGCTGCAAAATATATTGATAATGATGGCCTCATTTTCGAACATCTATTATAAAAAGATTAATGGTTATAGTCTCGGCTCTTAACCGAGAGATCACGGGTTCAAATTTCGGGAAGGTCCAATAATGTAATAATAATAAAAACTAGTGCACTTCGAGGCCGGCTAAAAACCAGTGCACTTCGAAACCGGCATAGCTGACGCTGAGGCTTAAATGAGATAAAAAAATTAAAAAAGCTATTTTATTGCAAGTCACATTGATCCTTGACCTTATTTGTCCTCCAAGAAAATCTAGGAGTGGGAGAAACAAAAGAAGAGAGGTTTTCTACAGTGAAGAGGTCAGAATTGAAGAGAAAGTTCTTAGAAGCTAACAATCAACATCTTCTCACTGAAGACCATGGTGACAAAGTAAAAGGGAACATCAGACTTAAACTATAAGAGCTTTGTTGCACCTTTAACTCTATCTACATCAGCACATCTGGTAATAAAAGCAGGACCGTCTGGGATGTGATTATTGCGAACAAAACCCTAATAAAGTACCACAAAACGAGATAAAATCCATGTCAGTTGATGAAGTGAACATCACGGATCCTGATGAAATCGCGCCTCAAGTCACTCAGCTCCTATTCCATTGGTAGAAGTCTACAGCGGCATATTAAAACTGAATGAGTTTACAACTACAAACAAGCAGGAATTGGTTGAGACAATCGACTCTATAAAACAAAAACTTTCTCTGGGCTCAGACGAAAGCTCTTGAACAATGGTTAAGTTGTGGAAGGAGGAGTTCCTGGTGCCACGTGTACACATTTGCAAATCTTTCTTTTCAACAGGCGCGTTTATCTTCTAAACTAATGTTGGCTAAAGTTTTTCCTCTCCATAAACGAGGGAAACAAGACGACATGGGCAATATAGGCCAATAACGTTGGTCCCGACTTTCTCAAAGATCATCTAGAAACTCGTCATAAAATAGACTAATTTATCACTTCAACATCAATGGCCTTCTTACCAAATGTCAGAATGATTTCATGTAGGTCTACGCTGACATGGTGGGTGGAACTTCTTGAAGATATCATCGATAACATAGAACATGACTGCTCCGTTTCTGGGATCTTCATGGACAAGAGCAAGGCTTTTGATTGCCTGGGATTCCACGAATTGATTCTAACCAAACTGAGCTCCCTTGGAATTATGCAGGACAAGATTCTATCCTCTTCAACAAATAGCGAAATAGGTCATGCTGTAGGTTTTGGGACCTGGCATGTTTATATTGTTTACCAATGACCTACCATCTTATGTCATCCTCTATGGCAATTGCTATATGTATCTCCACGATACCTTCATCTTACAATGAGGAAAGAATGCGGATTCATTTGAGGTAAATTCCGTAATTGTCATGAGTGTGGAAACCGTCTACTGCTTCAGGAATGACTTGATTCTTAACGAAAAACAATGCATTTGTGTTTCTGACCAAAGAAAAATTTTATCACTGGTATTCCTGATCTTCTGATCACAGACAACACGAAACACCTGGGTGTTGTTGTAGATGTCGACCTGTCTTTGAAAAATCACCCAGATTGTCTTTGCAAGAGACTTAGCATTGCCTCATACGTCATTAAAAGTTATCACTGTACCCATTAAGGAGGCAGTTAGAGCGACTATGCGTTGTTGATTGTCATATGACCTATGGGATCGCTCTGTGGAGAGAAACATCCTGCTCCAATTTGGAAAGAGTCCTACTTATCCAGAAGAGGGCGATTAGAGCAATGGCTGGACTGGAATTTCGTGAAAGCTGTAGGAAGACCTTCCGTAAGTGCAAAATCCTGACCGTGGTATCAGCTTACATCTTGGCAGCTATAATAGTAGCTTGTTCTAACAACTCACCGCTATACACCAGCACCGAACCAGTCATGCGAATGACTTAAACCTTTCTTCCCATAGCACAGCGCTGTTTGCGAAGAAGCTTTCCCACGCAAGTTTCAGAATCTTCAATCTCCTTCTAGATGAACTGAAGAACTTGAGGAACTTACAACTTCAGACGTCATCTAAAGGGGTAGTACGTGCAGCGGCCGTTGAATTCAGTCAACGAATTTCTCTCTTGGAATGAATGTTAATTTTTTCAAGTTAACTCTTAACCTCAAAATGTTATTGACGCTTATATCAAGTCTTGATAATTGTGAATAAAAGATTCTCTCTCCCCCTCTCTCTCCCTCTCTCTACGATTAAATTAATTATATTGCCATACGCTTTTTTATATTCGTGATTTAATAAGTAGTGTTTATCTATACTGCAATATACAGGGTGGCCCATAAGTCACTTGACACTTCCAGTCACTCAGTTTCAATTTAACTCTAGTTGTAACAGAGTTGTAACTATCATAACATGATAGTTATGATAATGTTGTAACCTCTCAGCTGTTACAACAAAACAACAGTATTACGTTATACATTCTTGAAGCTCTTTTCTTATTTGAAATTATATATTAATTAAAAAAAAAAAAAACTCTTCAATAAAATAAGTTTTTATTTTTGTAAGGCCTTTCGTACTCAATGAGAACTTCTTCGGACCCACATAACTGATATATGTTTGGGTTAGTACATAACCCCATATGTTTTTATTTAGTACAAAATTGTTTATGTTATTATTGTTATTATACTTTTATTCAGTTATGTTGGTCCGAAAATGTTTCTCATTGAGTACGAAAGGCCTCACAAAAATAAAAACTTATATTATTGGAGAGTTTGTTTAAATTAATATAGTATTAGGTCATGTTTCAGTTATGTTGAAGTTAGCATCTTGTTAGAAGTGGTTTTGGTAGATTAAGTTTTCTAAATAATTAAGTTAATCATGAATAATAAGCTCTCAATAAGAGAACGTGTTTTTATTCTTCAGCAGTGGTGGTTACATGATCATAATTACAATGTCGTAGTAGAGTCATTTGTGAATAAATTCCCAAACAGTAGACCATTATCACGGCAAGCCATTCATAACATAAATAAAAGGTTTGAAGAGACTGGGTCTGTAGCTGATCTTCCATGATCAGGTAGGCTCAAATCTGTTACAACAGAAGAAAACGTCATGACTGTAGTGCAAAAATTTTCTCCAATCGCCATCAAAATCAATCCGAAGAGCGTCCAGTGAGCTGGGTATATCTAGAACTAGCATTAGAAGAATGTTAAAAACGGTAGGGGTGAAACCATATCGGCCTACATTACTGCAAAGTTTGAATGAAGATGATTATGACAGGCGAATGGAATTTTGTGCGTGGTACGTAATAAGACAAGAAGCTGACAATACATTTTATAAATCCATTTTGTGGAGTGATGAGGCAACATTCAAACTGAATGGTCGAGTGAACAGACATAATTGCGTGTACTGGGATTTTGAAAACCCACATTTAGTCATACAGAGTGAATTAAATGCCCCTGGAGTATATGTGTGGGCTGGAATCTTTACCGGTGGACTTATTGGACCGTTATTTTTTAAACAAACTGTTAATGCTGTTAATTACCATGATATATTACATGAGGTGAATTTGAAAACAGTCCTGCATTCGAACAACTACAACCTAATCAGTAATCGTGAAAAATTCATTGGCAGCAAGATGGTGCACGTCCTTACTATGGGAACAATGTAAGAGATTTCTTGAATGAGAATTTTGCGGAATGGATAGGAAGATGCGGTAATGGCCTGCGCGTTCACCCGATACCACCCAAATGGACTTTTCAATTTGGGAGATTGTAAAAGACAAAGTTTATTTCGAGAAACCAAGGGATCTGCAACAATTAAGAGAACGCATTGAATCTGTATTTGAAGAATTATCTACCAAAACCATCACTGACACCATATGCGCTTCTGTGCTTAAAATATGTTACATGTGTGTAGAAAATAATGGAGGACACTTTGAACATTTACTTTAGGTATGTCTTTATTATTTTGTATGACAATTATAATTATAAACATATTTAACATATACTTTATAATAAATTAATAATTACTATCGCATTGCATTTTTGTCAAGTGACTTATGACCCATTACGTATATTATTCACAGGTTTGAAATCATTATTCTTCACTATAAAGCCACATAACAGGCAAAGCTTTCTGAACACTTAGACAATCTATGGAAGAAATATTAGAGTCCTGAATCACTCATGCCTCTGTAGTCTGGGCCGGAAAGTCAAAGTACATTTCCTGAAGTACCGGTTCTTCTAAAAGAAGATTGTGGTAAATCTGACCCTTGAAGACAATTAATTCACAAACCTTTTTGAGGCTGATCACTATATTTATGAGAATGCTCTTCCTTCTACATCTACCTCAAAAACGAAACTAAAAACTCGACTGAATAAAAAAAGTCGAATAATAAAATGTGTTATGGTCCATTTTTTTAAGAAATAAAACATAGATATTAAAACAGTAATGACACAAAAGTAACGAATAAGAGAATAAGATAAGAAATTAACAATTTACGAATATAAACAGTGAAAATATGACAAATATTACAATGGCAATTAAAAATAACTATTAAAAACTGTTTAACTCAAAATGCTATATGCAGGGCCGTCGCGTGAGTGGGATGAACAGGGCGACAGCCCAGGCCAGGGGGGCGCCGCACAAGCGGCAGTTTTGGGTGCGCTGCGGGTGCCACGGCAAAGTAATACAACACATTTGAAAGAGTTAGATGTAGGCTACATAACGTATTTTGGAAAGTTATGTAGAACTAAATAATTTTGAATATTACGTTGTTGCAATTATTTAACAAATTCATATTTGACTCCAATCACTTATTATATTTGTAAAGTTTTCCTAAATTAAGTACTGTGGAGTTGAAAGCCCTGTCCCAACTTAATTTTAATATAGCTCAATAATGCAATGTCGCATAGTGTCGCTCTGTACACACGAGTAGCTGCCGATGGCCGACCACTCGATGGTGAACGCTGATGATGACTCATACTAAAGACACTGACCCTACATATACACGTACTGACAAGTCGCTCAGAGGAGGTGTTACGACGGATAGTCGAAATCTCTTTGTATTTAGCAGAGCATAACATAGTGTTTCGTGTCTTCCAAGTTACGAGTATTTACAAATTTAGTATTGCCATTTTCTCGGTCTTGTACAACTATTAGGAAAGTTTGATGGAACGTATATGGAAAACACCCAACAGAGAAACTAACTTTCACTTGTTAAGTGTGATGAGTCAAAATGAGATTATTAATATCTTAGGTAATGCAGTTAAGAAAAGCATCATAAACAAAATAAAAAATGCTAAGTATTTTTTCTGTATATTGGGACTGCACTCCGGATATTAGCAGCCGCAGAGAGCAAACATATCTAACTATTCGCTTTATTAATAAAGAAAATGATGAAATTAACATACAGGAGAGCTTTATAGCGTATCGAGTTAATGAAGAAACCTCCAGTGAAGTTCACACTTACCTTATGTTTAAGGAAATTTCAGAATATGGACTATACATGAACGACTGTCGGGGCCAGGGGTACGATAATGGAGCGAATATGGCAGGAATCCTCACAGCAGTTCAAGTTCGGAGTACTATCAGATTTCCCTCTTGCTATTTTCATGCCTTGTGGATGCCACATTCTGAACGTGGTAATTACTAATCCTTTGGTCAAATCTACATCTCTATTTGAAACTCTCCAGCGTATATATACAATATATGCAGACTATACCTTTGTACAATTTATAATCATAACTTGCAGTGGGAGTTTTCTTATAACTTGGCTAACCTTCCACCAAGATATGGATTAAAACAAAGTTGTTTGAAACTATAAACTCTCTTAAAAATATTGAAGGCGTTTCAGATGTCAACGACAATTAATTTTTTTGTGAACTGCAACATGTGAACATATTGGAGCTCAATGAACGTAATGTTCGGCAAGTTCCACCAATCGACGAGTTGCAAGCAATAAAGAAAACAGGCTGCAAAGACTTGTTTATAAATCTCTGGATCGCACTAAGGGTTTTGTTAAGTACACCAGTGACAGTTGTAAGTGCTAAGCGTAACTTCAGTAAGCTGAAACTTATAAATAAGACACATTTACGATCAACTATGTCACAGGATTGACTAAATTCTCTTGCCATCCATGATTTGTACTTAAGTCCCTACCTTCCAGAAAAGGTCCATGTATCTCGTAGTTTTTAATAGGGGCCAGTATACGTTTTCCAAATTCTGTGCAATCAACGCTTAAATCAAACCCTAAACGTTACACAAGAAAATTCTGCTGGAGGATCTCCAGATTCTGTTTTGTGTTCCGGGAATGAAAAATTTACGAGTACAACTCTGGTGCAAAGGTTGGGTAATTTTTAGTTAGAGTACGTATAGATAACAGGATAGGGGATGTTACAAACTTTAAGATTTTTTAATGATGTTAGTTTTTGGCTAAATACTTTTTCTGATGCTGAGATATGTTTTATCACCAAAACAAGAGCAGAACATCCACATGAACTTGACATCACTAAAAGCAACAAAGGAGACCGTAGTTTGACAATGATTAGTTTTTAAAACTTACAAAAATGGAAAAGATTATAGCTTTTACTTGGTTGTTATAAAGTGAAAGTAACAATCCTTATTTTGTTATCCTGCAGATAATATTTTATCTTATGCCCTAGTATCAGTTGAAAATATCTGCTTTAGCCTTTTTACCCTTAAATTATGGAAGTTAAGTTGCTGATATTGATCTATTTGGGACAAACAAATATTTGACCTCCTGAATAAATCTAGTTCTGAACATGCTCATTAGCTTTATGTAAATGACTCAAGTATAATGAAACTGACATGTAATTTTGACAAAATAATAATATATCTAATAATTGGCATCAATTAATTAATCTTATGTGCTAGTATCTGAACTGGAGATAGATTCTTCAATAGATTCTTAAGTACAGTACAGGATAGAGAACATTAGACATAAAAAAGTCAAAATTAAATACCTGCATTTATGACTGATAGTTAATAGGCTTTGTAGGCTGAACTCATGGTATAACTGTAAAGATTGATATAAGAAAAACATTACTACATATAACAGGTAACTTTGGGATTCAGTTTAAATGTATATTTATATAAAAATTGGATGGCAGCTTGTGATATTGGCTTTGAATGACTTTCGTTTTCCCAGAAAAAACAGTTATTTTTTTATTTTTTGTTACAGAAAGTTTTACAGTCTATAAGGTTGGTTTATTTGTATTTTACAGTTTGTGTTAATGTTATACACGTGGTGGTAAACTACAACAGTATAAACTATGATTTATTGAAAGTAAATTAAATGTTTTATTTAATTACGTAAATTTCTGAAAATTATGTTTTATGGAGACACTAGGACATAATCTGTGCATAAAGGATCTAAAAAAGTTTTGGTACCACTGCATAAAAACCATGTGAAAAACAAGATTTGGTTTTGTGTAAAAATGCAATTGAAGCTTGAGAAGTAATTGTACAGCCCGGATCCAGAACTCTTTGAGTGAAAACATTGAAGTACAAAGTTTAAATTGTCAGGAATAAATATGGCACAGTTGTATTTATTTTATTTTTACTTTGTTAGCAACATCAAAAGTAACTTTAAGTATACTTGAAACTTAGTTTCTTTGTTTTTAAAATTTTTTACAACAGTGATATACAATACAATGATACAAATTACCTGATGTGTTGATTTATGATTCCAATATTTTTAAGATAAATAACCCAAAATCAATTTTTGTTTATTAAGAAGTTTACTTTACCTACATGTTTTCATGGGAATGTTTTTGAAATAGAACTGTCCAAATTTAAAAAAAATCAAAAACCATTATATAAGTTTTAAATTAAAGTGTACATGTAAATTATATTTTTAATTTTGTACAAAACGTGAATGAAAATACTTTTTCTGGCATATTACTTTAAACCCCTTTTATAGTTTCTGTAAGAAAAAGTCTGTGATAGGCAACAAAGATACTCTAAGACATTTTGTAACACAACATTTTAATAACTTCAATTTACCAGTACTTATAATAATGAGCTAAACATTTACAAATTTATAGTATAAAACACATAAATTAGGCAATATAAAACAATCTACATCTTATCAATAAAAACTAGCCTGCAGTTGAATAACTTACAACATGTAAAGTACGCAACGAACTTACTTTGACCATACTTCGATGCGCTTCTGGCACCAAAGGTTCTCTATTCATAATGATCACATGGCAGAAGGTGTTTTAAAGGTTCAGTTTTTTTTAGTAAATGTTAGTTTAGTCTGGTTTGGCAGCTGTCAAATTAATTATTATACGGTATCCTTACAAAACACTGTCACTTGTGTAACTGTTCAGTGATACATTCAAGATCAAGTCTTTGTAAAAGACACCTTAGAAAATTAAAATAAGTAAAAAGATTAGTAGTTGATTATAAATAATACAACATATCAGGAAATAATTGTATTTCATTAAGTTTAATGGGTTTTTCTAGAATAGTGGATGACTGAATGATTATATTTGGTTTGTTTGTACATAACAACATGAAATCTACAATAATGTGCGTCAACTGATTCAAAATTGATATATACTTTTTATGTTTTTTGATTAATTTATTCCTTTAAAATGTTCATATGCATTTCCATCAAATTTGGCCCAAATCTTAATATTTATGCAAAAGCTATGCAATGCAATCATAGCAATAAAGTACTGCCCCACTGTTTTACTAATAAAATAATGTGATTTGGAGACAAATACAAAGAAGCGACCGACTTAGAATTATTGTAAGAAAGTAATTAATCATCAAATTGGAAAACTGCGGTTAAAATTTACAAGTGGTTAGTTTCTATAAAGTATCCAGGACTATTTTTTTCTGCTTAATTGGTGAAAAACTGTAGAATAAATACACTAAATTATGAATATTTCTTAATCCTGGTGGACTACATAATTTTGTAACTAATATTTCTTGAGGTTATATATTGTATTGCAGTTTGTACATTTTCACCAAATATTTTGATCAAATTTTATTTATTAAAAAATATGGGCTGACCGCAAAAATCAATTATTTATAAGTACAATTTTTTATTCTTTGTTTTATTTATGAACTAAGACATATTTGTGCCAACTTCTATATAGATGGTCCATATGTTTTGAGAAAGGTTCACAAGCACAACTGATATTTATTTTACAAGATCAAGTTTGATATATTTAACACATTCACTGCTGATTTGAGAAAGGTTCACAAGCACAACTGATATTTATTTTACAAGATCAAGTTTGATATATTTAACACATTCACTGCTGATGACACAAAAAACATGTCTTTAGGTGTCCAAGTCATGTGCAGGAGACACATAAACCCGTCCTTGCGCAAGCACCTGCTTCCTCCTAATTGGTAGCTTTGCTGATTAGTCTATTGTTAATTTGAGGTCATGACAGTGAAGATTATAGGTTATCCTATTTGAAAGTTAGTATAATTTTTGATTCACTATTTAAACATGAGTGACAAAGGTTCAACATATTTTCGTAATCCCGCTAATTTAAGTATCAGTGAAATTGATAGATATGCTCTTTATGACTCTTAATCTGAGGAGTACAGTAGTGACAATAGTTTAAGGCCGAGTGGAGATGAATCGAGTGATGAAGATGCGTTTAATAACACCATGATTGAGAACAGTTCTGTCCTTGATATTACTTCAGCCGAGCCCAGTGATGCATCGCCTGCTACCAGTGAAAACGATATTGTTATACCTGACGCTAGCCATGTAAACACTCTTCTCTCAACTAACCCAACGTCTTGTTGAGGGGAAAAAAGTTCATCATAATTGGGAGTGAATTGGCCCAATTAAAAACATTTTTATTTCATGAACCTACAGGTTTAAGAATTCCTCCACATGTACTTATTATTGATGATATGTTTCTTCAAAGTAATGTCAAAGAAACTAATTACACAGAAAAGGTGTTCTTACCTGAAACCAAAGAAAAGTTACAAATATGTCAATGGAAAAATCTGGCTGAGGGAATATAACATATTTCTTGATCTTTTGTTCCATACAAGAATTGACCATTTGCCACAACCACAACATTGTTGGAGTACAGACAATTTATTCAAAACATTTTTTGGTGAGTACAAGTCAAGAGACAGATTTTGTTAATTTGAAGATGTTTATATGTTGTTTGCTATGATGAAAAAAATGATCGTTTACATAAAATAAAACCTGCTGTTGACTATTACAGGAACAAAATTGTATATACTCATCCAGCACAGTTATCACTGGACGAGTCTATGCTTCTGTTTAGAGGTAGACTTAAGTTTAAACAGTACATTAAGAATAAACAACATAAATATGGAGTAAAGCTGTACGTTCTTGCAAAACATTTGACTGGTAGAAGTTTGCTGTGTATGCAGGTGTCATGGACATTTTGTGTGGAGAAGGACATACCGAGAAAGTAGTGAAAAAAATCTACTTAACAGGAACCCTATGATCAGACAGAGTAGGTGTATAAAAAGATGTGGTAACTAAAAGACTTAAGACAGGTAAAACAGTAGCATAAGTCCATGATGGTACAATGGTAGGGAAGTGGAAGGATGTAAGAGAGGTTGTTTATATAAGTAACCAATATGAAAATTATATGAATGTGTCCGTGAACTGATGGGGTAAGGAAAGAATGAAGCCCTTACCTATAATAGAATATAATAATTACCGTATATGAGTGAAATCGATAGAAAGAATCAGTTCATGAGACCACCCCATGATTGGAAGACCATGCAACGGCATAAACTTCTAATGCAGATTTAACAAATGGATATCACCAATGCTTTTAATTTGTTATTGGTAAGAAAATACAATGCTGGACTTTAGATAGGACATCGTGAAAAACCTTCTAGAATCTGACAGAGAACATCAACATGAAGAAGAGGAAGAAAACTAGGGGAAAGTGAAGCACCTACCTACAAAGCTGCCTTTGAATGACAAAGGAATTAGAGCAAGTGTAAAATGTGTACCAAGAAAGAATACAAAATACTAGTGAAAAACTTGTCCAGAAATACTAGGTTTGTGTTTTCAAGACTGTTTTGCAACAGTTTTGTAACGTTCTGCATATACGTAATGTAAATATGTGTGATGAATTTATACTGTGTTTCTATTCGGAGATGTAAATATATGGTAAGTGAAACAAATTCCATTTGTATTATTATTCTAAAATCAGGTGTTGTTTGACACTTACAGCTCCTGGACGCATTATCACATCTTTGTGATAGTATCATAATGTGATGCTATGTACTGACGAGACGTTTACAAGTCCATTATTTTTTTTAAAAATGGCAAAATTCGTAAAAAGTTTATTTTTTTACATAAGACAAATATTGTTGAGCACCTCTACTTCAAAATGTAAGTTTTTTTCAGCATTCATAGGTAAATTTGGTCAGCAAGTGAATGTGTTAAAGGTAAACTTTCTATTCCACGATAATAAGAGTATAAAATAATTATTGATGTTTATACTCTATTAGGTCCGCTAGTGATATTTATTTTTATTAATTAATCCTCTCATTACTGATAACTTGGGAGAAACATATATCATTAGTAGGATACAAAAGAGACTAGAGTGAAAAGTTAAATTAAAAGTCGATTGCCAAATTTGATTCTCATACATTGTTGTGTTATGGTCCCTAACTCACTGGAGACAGAACATTTTATTTCCTCAAAACCGTATGTACAAATTAAAGATATTGAACACTACTGTACTAATCCTTAAAAAACCGAATTACTGCTGACCTTGAGCTAAAAACATTTCATTTCAATCATTGTATTATATTCAACTAGTTCATTTTGTTATTTAATTAATTTAATTTCTGTAGTATATAAATAGTGTTAATATAAGGTAAAAAATTAGATACACAATAATTTTAACATTTGAAATTCAATGCATTAATATAAATAAAAAATTCAATACCAATAAATTACAATATTCTATTAATAGTTCAGTGATAAAATCTGTAAACATGTTGTAATAATGAATGTTTATTATTTTGAAATTAATGGTTAAAAAATTCAGCAATTAGATTGGTGGAATTTGATTTATGGCACCCATCCATTTTCATAGTGCCCATGGCTTAAGAACATTGAACAATTCTTAACACAGTCACCCTGTTTTTTAAATGGATATGAATGAAAAGTATAAATCAAACTAATAATAGATATGGCAAAGCTAAATATTTGTTAGACACAGAACTGTCTAGTAGACATTTCATCAAAGGTGGAGATAATTTAGGCATAGCAGAGCATAAAAGAAAGTCTTGTGACCCAGGCATGCTGTCAACATATTTCACAATTTAAAGGATAGGTTGTATAACATGATCAATGGAGTAACATGGAAATGGGAAAAAAAGTATAGGAAAGTGTAAAAGTATGGTGCAACTAAAATTTCAAAGGAAGGGGCATGAACTGAGATTTTGTCAAATATATTGCGCTAGGATACAATAATGACACCTCTAATATAGCTTACACTCGTATACATTGAGAGATGAGAGTGTAAATGGTAGAAAATGTAATTTCATTGTTTATTACTTGTAATTTAAGACATATAAAAGGAAAAAAACAAAATAGTTTAAATATAAGAGAAACACTCCTTTTCAACAAACCCTTAAATTTCAAATAACATTATAAATAATTTAACAATATAATACAACATACAACACATAAAATAAAATTATTTTTCCTACCTTAGTAAAAACAAAACAGGTAAATAATCCCTAGAAATGTAAATTATAGCCACAAATTTAATTAAGCTATACCTTTTATTTAGAAATTCACAGTATTTACAAATAATTTAATCTAATATTTAAATTAAAATCCTAAATTACAATTTTTACATACTGTTTTATTACTAAAGATGATTAAACGATAAAATGTAAGTACCTTTTTCTCATAAAACAATACGTAAAATACCTTTTTAGTCTGAGTTTTGGTTTAATAGGAGTTTAAACTTAAAACTTAGTAATAAATCAGTTACAAAACTAGCATTCATGATTGAGTTGATATTCTTGCCAAACCAGATTAATGCAACCTCAAAACACCTTTAAACTAGATTTCTACATAAATCACAAAATTCAACTTCTAAAAGTTTGAGGTATTTACAGTCAGGAGGGTGACTTTTTATCATTTGATGGTGAAAAGTCTTTCCTGTGGCGAGGAGTTGGGTGACTAGGAGTAGGGGAGGGTTCAGGGCTAGCGTGTAAGATAGCATAACAGGGGGTGGCTTCATCCTCCTGCTGACTAGCCTCAGCTGCCGAGGGAATGGTCGTGAGAAAGCGAACGGTCAGCCTCGCAGGACTGCCTGGGAGCTCACAGTCATCCGAGATTGCACTCTGTCTTGTAAGGCGCGGTTTAGTCCTATCACTGGCACTCGAAGCACTCGACCTCGACACTCGTGACATTGTCGTGCTGGCTGTTGTCGCTGACCCTGAGGAGTCATTCCTAGAACTAGAAAGATTAGAGTCCTGAGATGTCTTGCGGGTCACTATCCAAGATGACGCCCGCCTTTTGGGATCCAGTAAACGCATTGGTATCCCACAATGGTGATGATTTTGCCTCCAAGAGTCAGATCTTGAGGAACTGAAGTTCTCACTAGAAGAGACGCTTGATGCTCTCTTATGTTGCTTTTGCTGGATTTCTGCTATCTGGTAAGCATACTGATCGGACCTCATGCGATGTCTGTTGTCCAAATCTCGGTTGAAGCAGAGGAACAACCACCGGAATTTGTTGAGCAACCATATTCTCGGTGTTTGTCGTTGTGTTTGAGTATCATTGAGCAGTTTGACATTGCAGCTGCAGGGTGGATGTTGTTGGTGATCTCTTGAGGAACGATCGACAAGGCTGTTTGTGTTTGCAGGTGTTTGTCGATTACTGAAGTTAGAACTGTGACGACATCTTCCAATACCACGTGTCACCCTTGATTCTTCAATGGCTTTACAGATCAGGACACAATCCTTCTTGAATTGTTTTGTGAGAATTGCATAAAGAAATGGATTACAGCATGAGTTCAGGGGTAGTACAAACACGGTAAACACTTTAGCCTGTTCTAATGTTACGAGATGAAAACCAAAAGCAGCAGTTAGAGAAAAAAATGCTATTGGTGACCAGCACAAAAAGTCAGTGAATACCAGGAGAGCCATTCTTTTGGCAATTCTGGAATCATTTGAATTCCACGCCTGAGAACCCCTTATTGCACAGTACATTTTAAGGTAACAGCCCATCAAAATTAAGAAAGCTACTCCGTTAATGAACATCAGAAATACAACATACAATAGACTCCAAGTACCACCGGTTTCAAACGGGAGACATGTAGCATATTTTCGATAGTCACTTATGCCAAAGAGGGGAAGAACTGCCATTCCTATTGCGAATGTCCAGCCACACAGCATGATGTATCCTGCGTGTTTCAGTGAGAGACGTTTATTAAGGTGCATTGCGTGTGTAATGGCATAGTTTCGTTCGAGGGTGATGACAGCAAGAGTGTACACTGACAGCTCAGAGCTCAGGACAGCCAGGAACCCTGCCAGCTGACAGCCAGCTGACATCTGCCAGGGAATGGCATACATCCGGAACTCTCCTAAGGTAGAGGCGTCCACTACAGCCAACAAACCTGAAATGAAATAGAAATAAGTAATATACCTACTTACAAATAATGCCAAATTTTAAAAATTTCATCTTAAAAATCTTTAATGTTTTAAAAAGGTTTTAAAAGTTCATATCATTATTATAATCTAAAGGAATTACAAAAATTACAGTGTTATCTTTATCAATAACACTGAGTGGTTCCATACTAATTACCTAAATATACTCCCATAAAGAAGTCTGCTGCAGCCAAGTTACAGACAAGGAATCTTGGTACATCGATCTTGCTGCGGGAAAAGATGAGGACAAACACCACTGTTCCATTTCCAAGCATGGCAAGGAGGAAAACTACCCAGACTCCACATCGCAGTGTCCACCAGTCAAACAGGTCAACACAAGGCAGGAATGGACCTTTACAAAAAATACAAAAAATATCACTTCAAATATAGAAAAAACTAAATTTTAGTTTTGTTGTCAAACAACATGGATATTTATGTAAGTATTTGTTATGTACTTTTTGAGACAAAATAATATTTGAATTATAGACTGTAAAAAAAGTAAATAACATATTTACTACTAAAGCTGAAAGTATTTAAGAATAATGAACTCTCCGAACAAGAGGCTAAATAACATATGATGACTAAAGTATTAAAATTATTTCTATGAAATTATTCAAACTTCCACAATTATTGTTACAAATTATTTGTTTTTGGGTTTCAAATTAAATCTACTGCATTTTAGTTACTTATAATAAAAATATCCAAACAAAATGAGAACCCAATTTATATTTTAGCTTTACCGCGCTTATTCTCTTGGGCATATGGGAAGACCTCATAAAAAATAAGAGGGGTCTTGGTATGCACTGGTTTTAATACAATCTGCTTTTGAACCAGAATAGAGATAGTTTTTTTTTCTGTTAGTGTGCTGTTAGTTTTTCAAATATAACTAGTTGACTCAACCTGAGATCCTATAATGTGGATGAAATATTGGCATAAAATGTATGATACAAACATAAATGAAAATAAAAATAGAGATAGTTTACTATAATAGTAGTTGCTTAATTTGTTTGTAAACATATAAAATAATTCATCAATGTTATGTTGCAATCATGAATATAGCTATTTTGTATGTCTCAGGTTATTTGTTTCTAGAAAGGGTCTTGGATCTTGAGCCCTAGATGCTTCTCAGGTATCTAAATTTTCTTCAAGATGGGCTCAAACCTAATCCGGGGGAGATATGGACCTAGGTTTTATCTGGAGAGGCTCATTTCTAGAGGCTTTCTAGGTGGGTTCAACCTCCAGATGCTTTTGTAAGGGGCCTAGGCCATTGTGATTTCCAAGTGAGGTCAGTCTTAGTTGCTTTGAAGAGGAGCCTGAGTTTATATGACAGGCCAAGACAACACTTTAGGATCCTCAAAGCATATAATAGTATGTCAAGTCATAGTTAGGCAGAATCAGAGTAGCCCTTAGATAATATTTACCTTTGCTCTTTGCAATGATCCGAGGCAAATAAGTTAGTATTCAATATAAAAGGATATACAGTGCATTTAAAACTATTCACTCTCATTTATATTACTATAGACACTGTGCATAAAAGAATCTCTTTAACTACAAAGCAAATCTATTTTACAAAGCAATTTATCAAGTTTTTGATAACTGTTGTCCAAAGAGGAACAAAGTGAAACGTGGATATCCAGTATGGTATAGTAACGAACTAATAAATATTATTAAATTAAAAATAAGAATTAGAAGGAAGTTAACACGAAACTTTAATGAGATAGATTTAAGAGAGTTCAAAAGATTAAGGAAAGATATTAAATGTAGAATAAAATTGGATTATTATATTTATTTAAATAGTGTTGAAAGTAGCATCAATAAAGATGTGAGAAAATTCTGGGATTTTATAAAGAATTCAAGGAATCATAAGAATGCTAATAATCATATGTCAGATAGATGTCAGATTATTAAAGGGGATAGTAACATAGCGGAAGCATTTGCTACATACTTTAAATCTACTTTCACTCCATCCTCTTTAACTGGAAAGTTCACTGACCCTGGAACTTGTCTATCCTCCCTAGACTTAGTTATTGATAAGATATTTGAGGGTGATTTAAGTGTGATGCTATTAAATACCTTAGTTGTAAACGATCTGCTGGCCCAGATAAAATCCCATCATATATTTATAAGGGTTGTAGTGAGATATTTGTGAAACCACTTTGTGTAATTTTTAACATTTGTTTAATTAATTGTTGTTTTCCTGATTTGTTTAAATTGACTCGAGTAACACCTATTTTTAAAAGTGGAAATTCTAAGCTTGTACAGAGTTATCGCCCAGTTGAAATTTTATCAACTTCTGCAAAAATATTTGAGATTATTATTTGTAAAAAAATTGTAAATTTTATGACACCATTGATGTCTGATAGGCAGCATGGGTTTCAAGCTAAGAAATCAATTGTTACAAATTTGTTAAATTTTACGGAATATGTCTTATTTCAAATGGATAATAACTCTCAGGTAGATGTAATATTTACAGATTTAACTAAGGCGTTTGATAGAGTAGATCACAGTTTAATTTTAAGTAAAATGCATAATTTAGGTTTCTCGTCTAAGTTGGTAAATTTTTTTTCTTCTTACTTTTCTAATAGGTTACAATATGTTTCTTATATGGGGCACAATTCTAGTCAATATTTAGTAACTTCAGGGGTTCCTCAGGGGTCAAACTTGGGCCCAGCACTTTTTAATTTGTTTATCAATAATATTGTTAACTGCACAAAAAATTCACAAATTTTACTGTACGCAGATGACCTTAAACTTTATAAAGTAGTCAATAGCTCTCAGGATTCCAACGAATTACAGGGGGATTTGGATGCAATTGTAGATTGGACTAGTAAATATAAAATCTTTTTTAATATTAGTAAATGCAAAGTAATGTCATTCACAAGGAAAAAGATATCAATTTCGAATAACTATGCCATAAATGGTAGTAATCTTGAAAGGGTATTTGAATTTAAGGATTTAGGTGTTATTTTGGATCCTACTTTAACTTTCAATCCTCATATCTCATCTATTGTAAATAAGGCCTACAAAAATTTGGGACATTATTATTATTATTATTAATATTATTAGACAGTCTTCAAATTTTCATTCAATTTCAACCTTAAAAACATTGTATACTGTATATCACTTGTCCGATCAAATTTAGAATTTGCCAATATAGTATGGAATCCTTATTTTGCTAATCGCATTAATTTAATTGAAAAGGTACCAAAAAGGTTTTTACGATATTTATATTTTAAAGAAACTGGTCAATTTACTTTCAATATTACATATAATCAACTTTTAAGCATTTTTGAAATGGAAAGTCTTCAAAAACGTAGAAAATTAGCAAATTTACTTTTTCTTTTTAAATTGCTGAGAGGTGAAGTAATGGATTCATTTTGCTTGTCAAAAATTAATTTTTACACTCCAATAATAGATCCCAAAATTTGTTTCACATTAATTTTTCTCGTACAATGGCACATTTTTCATCACCTTGAATACAATGATGAGATTGCATAATTCTTTGCCTGGGGAGGTTGATATATTTTTACATAATATTAATCAATACAAAAGACTTTGTCAGAGGGATATAAACTGAGCTAGACTATCTAATACCTTAAATATACACATTTAACAAATATACTACACTACCAATATTTTTATTAAGATGTTTATACTTTTAATCACACACACACACACACACACACACACACACACACACACACACACACACACACACACACACACACACACACACACACACACACACGCACGCACGCACGCATGCACGCACACACACACGCACGCACGCACACACACACATTTAATGGGAACTATTTTGTTGGTACACTGGACTGGATTATATTTGATTGTGTGGATATTATTGCATGTCATCTTGATTTAAACATGCACAATGTAATTGGGTGTGTAACCTGTATTGTTGCATGTAAATAAAATAAATAAATAAATAAATAAACTAAAGTTTGTTATGTTTGCTTATAATTTAAGTTAGATTTTTGTTCTATGTATTTTTTGAGTTTGTACGGTTTTTCCTAGTGTGATGTTTGTAATTAAATACATTTATTACAAATGATCATTAAATAAGTAACTTTAGTTCCAAAGTCTGAACTTGGTGATTCAGACTTCTGCTCCCATTTTGTTTTCTTCTTATCTTTAGGATTTTTGAACATTCTCACTTTGATGATAATAGTATGTTAGGAGTATATTTTTGTGATAATGAAACATTTTCTACATATTTGCTATATTTGATTTATCTGTAGGTGATATGAATCACAGCAATAACAGTAAATCAGTCTTGGAAGGGAAGAGGGCTTGGTCAAGCTATTCTTAAAGAGGCCTTCAATATTCAACCAATTTATGATTATAGGTATCCATTTATACTTTAATAATGTATATATATATATATATATATATATATATATATATATATATATATATATATTAACTACAGTAATAATTAGCTGTCAGTTCCACTTTTACATGGAAAAGTTGAGCACATCAGCCTTACCTGGAGCAGGCAGACACTGAATGCGTCCTGGAGGTAAGTCGTTCTGTTGTTTCTCTTGATCCTCAAAGTACTCCTCTACATAAGCAGGTAAGTTGCCAGGATAAGTAAAGTCTGAACCAAAATTGTCCCACAGTTCATTGATCTGTGTGCCGAACTTTTTACTCAAGTTCTCTACAAGACAAACAATATGAATTATTATTACCACAGTGATAAAGTATTATTGACATTATTAATGTAATTATTTTAAGTTTTGAATGATCACAATTAATTGGTTTTGACCTAATAATATATTAATACATTCTTAGTAATCTGTTTATAAGATAAACAAATAAACTACTATGATAACCTATATTAGAGTGATTTAAACCATACAAACAAGATGATACTTGAGTACTTCAATAAATATTAAACATCGAAAAAGGGTGATTTAAGGAAAGGCATCAGCTGAGGCAGTTATTACTGTACCACAGCCCTGCAGAAGCACTGTAGTGTAACATCTGTTGTGCAGAGATGAAATGACCTGTCTGTGCTAAATCGGCAGCTATTATTTTCTGATGTTATGGTTCCACATTTTTCTGATGTTTTACGTTGTTAACAATACGAGATATTAAACTAACATTTACTTAGTCTTGTTATTTTTTGGTAGGTCTGGGATGTAGGTATTACAACTTTCCCCCTGTAAAACTAAATATATAAGAATTATATTTTACAAGTATTTATAGGTTGAGAATGGGAACTACAGACAATTAAAATATTTACTGCTAGTTAGAGCGAACTACGCTCAGTAAGTAAGTAACAAATATACAGTTTTGAATGCACTGAAAAATATTAAAAGAATACTATTTATATCGCAACAGTGTTTTGATTTATTTCTATATTGAATAAGGAACTTATACTATATTATACATAACGTGATTTTGTATGACAAGACTACCAAAATTAGTTGGCTTTGCAAAATTAGTACATGAATTTTTATAATAAATGAAAATATCACACGCACAATACTAAACAAGAGTTGATTTTACTTCTCATTGCTTCAGAGAGTGTTGGTAAAAATTATAAATACAGGGTGTTTGTTCACAAAAGGATGTCACATACTTCTGTGGGCAATAGTATTCATTTTAAACATAATAATGTCATGTTAACATAGGTCAAGAAATGTCTCATTTAGCCGCTAGCCGCCATTTTGTATTTTTTATAAAGAAGTTATTATTCCTAAACATAGTTAAGTTAAAGAAAATTTTGGCACATAGGTTTAAATAGATAAGAGAAAAATATAAAAAATAATTGTGTTATTTTTTAATATTAATAAAATTGCTATATTTTTGTTGAAAATATTTAGTCAAATAACAAAAAAATTCTGTATAGTTATAAAAATGTACTATATACCAACTATTATAATTTCATTATAATTCCAACGGTACTTGTTTCAATAAAATCCGTCAACGCATAAGCGAGAACGACCACTTTAAAGATACACTTGCACAAGCCAGAAACGCCAAACACATCACAGTTGAGAGGTACGAGTTCAGTTTGTTTGTATCTAAAATTTTCAACAGAGGTCATATTGTTAATGTTAAAGAAAATAATATCAGAATTATTTTTTTTAAATTTTCCTCTTATCTACACAAAATCTATGTGCCAAATTTAGTTTCTTTAGCTTAAATAGTTTAAAAAATAATAAAATTATTATAAAAAATACAAAATGGCTTCAGAAGACAACGCTAGTCATAGATGTTTGCAAATTAAATGTTTTAATAAACTACCACAAGAGTTCAGAAGCTTATAACTTAAACAGTATGCAGCTAAATTGACGCTGGCTTGTAAGGCTTTTTACTCACTTAAGACATTTTTGGGTACTAATATTAATCTTACTTAGAACAGGTGGATGTATGGTGGTTTTCACTTTCATTATAAAATTAACATAATGTCTGCTATAATGTAATGTACTACACATTTTATTCGTTAACATTGTCTATAGCAATGCAAAATTGACAAATGGCAATAAAGAAATTCTGATTCTGAACTAAGAAATATGATAGCTTAAAAGAGGAAAGTACAATTCCCAATCTTCTAGAAATATACTATAAATACAGTTAACATGTAATAATTCAGGGTCAGCCATAACTTACGGAGTTGTGGCCATATGTCGGTGAGGCTGGAGTTCCAGAGGCTCATGTCGAACTCATTGTCGGTGGGGAAGAGGACAGACTCTTTCAATGGGGGACGAGGAGGATCAGCTGGCACAAGGGGTAGAAACACACAACAGTGGTAAGCGTAGGACAGGACCAGAGATTGTACTCGAGGAAAACTCTCGGGTGGGGGAAATTCCCTGAGCCGCGGATTGTTGAAAGTCTTAAGATGTAGCAGACGGTCCAGTCCAGCCGTCGGTAGCACAGGGAACATGTTGTTGCCTAGATTTCTGTAAGGAAGGTGTTTATTGAAAAATAGTTGATTCATCACTCTTATCACCACTTAATCATTAAATAATAATTATGACATTTATACAGTTCTTAATGTACTGAAAATATTAAAAGAATACTATTTATATTTGACAATATTTTGATTTAATTCTAAATTGCATGAGGAATTTAAACTATATATAATTTGATTTTGTTTTACTTACAAGTCTTCAAGGTGTGTGAAAGCCAAAAAAGCTTCAGGGTGAATGTCTTGAATTAAATTGTTTTCTAAGTCTCTGAAATAGAAAATTAGATAAGGTGTTAGCATGATAGAAGATATCAGTTACAAGAAAATGTCTAGTACCCAGCTTTTGGTTCCATTAATTCAATATCAATAAGTTACTATCAATATCAATTACCTTTTGCCTTTTTAAGATCTTACCCTTTTTAGCCACATTCATCTCTGTTACTTAAGAGATTATAAGATTTAAAATAAAATTAGAAAAAAAATTAGAATAGCAATATTTACTGACCAGTAATTTATCTAAGATTGTACAATAAAGTTTCCAATATAATTTTTATTATTTATCCATAATTTTATAAATAGCAACATGCAGTATAATACACAAAGTACTCATATATTGTTAAGGTAATAAATTTTATTTACTTTGATCCTATTTGTGTAGTGCTTGTTTCAACTATGTTGGTCTTATATTACGTTTCACTATATAAAGTTGTTAATGCAGGCTATTAAAATAAAATCCTAATCCAAATCATAACAGCAATCCTCTAAGATATTTGGTCAACTGAAAATTCATATAAGACGATAAATCTACTTTCATCTTTGTATGTTTTGGCTGAGTACAGATTTACTCATATACAGGATCTTTCAGCCCGTATTTACAATGATGTAAAACATTTATGTAGTCTCTCTAGAACACTTACAGTACTTGAAGCTTCTCAAGGCCATGGAATGCATCCTGAGGAATAGCATTGATGAGGTTATGGCTGAGCAACAAATCGTGCAGTAGAGACAGACCCTGGAACATCCTCCCCTCTAAAGAGGACTATGCGGTTACTTTTGAGATCCCTGTGAATACACATACAATTAATTTATTTTACTCACAAGTAAAAATCTATGACTTTCATTCTCAGCTCGATAAGTACTTACAGCACTCGAAGATCTTTGCAGGCTCTTAAATCAGGTATTGAGGTTAATTGGTTGGATTTTATGTCTCTGAAACAAGCAATGAATAATTCATATGATGAATGTGCATTTGGTAAGTATTATTAGCCAAACCTAGTTATCCAATAAATCACTTTATTTAAATTTCCTAGAATACTAAACAAATTTTCTGATATTTAAAAATACTGATACTTAGCCAATAATTGACTTTGTTAGCAATTTACAACTTAATAAAATGTTTAAGATGACATAAATTGCATGGTAAAAGAAAGCAGTTAGATGTATCCTTGCATTGAGCAGCTCTGAGATCTACTGGCCTCATTTTGTGAACTTCAAATTTTAATACTACCAAGCCTCTTTATCTTACAATGTTTATTATAAGGGCATTAATGATAAAAGAACACTTGACTGAACTCAATTTGAGAAATAATGTATATAATTATGCCACAAGGAGAAATAAGGATATAGAAAAAGACTTCGTGCTTAGAAAAACACAAAATATCTTTTATTACCTAGGTATTAATCAATTACCTCCAGAGTCAAAAATTGTGTTCCTAAAACGTATTAAAATAGCTATTGTTAACTGGTTAAAGGAAAAGGCCTTTTACAGTATACAAGAGTTTGAAAATGCACTACAAAGTAAATATGATATTTTAATTATTATTTATTTTAATAATTTAAACAACATGTTTGATGTTACGTGGTAATTTTATTACTGTAGTCCTGGATCCAAGAGTCCTATTACACTGTATAATCACACATCCTAAGTTTTGGTTAAAAATATTGAAAAATAAATTTGTGTATAGGGTAGGGCCTACATATTTTAGGCTGATACACTCAGAGCCAACTCTCAGACACACAAACAGTAGTTAAATCAGTTTCAGCCAACAAGATAAAGATTGACTATTTGGCTGAAAATAGTGACTTCCAGACTTTTTAACCCTTCCGATGGTCAAATATGCGTTATGGCTGGAATTAAAACGGACCAGAAAGAAGACAATCCTAAGAAACTGTAGAGACATTTTTATCTTAGTAAAATGCTAAATTATAGTTAGGTAAATGTTTTGTATTGTGTATCTGTAAGACTAAATAAAAATGTTTGCTGTGAATGATACTCACAAGCTCTTGAGCTTAGGACAGGTTTGACAGAGGGTGGTAGGTACAGTGTGGAGGCTAGCACGGTCCAGGCGCAGTATCTCTAGGGCTGAGGTGCCGTTCAGGCTGGGAAACTCTGACAGGTCTTTAGCGTCTGACAAGATCCTAGGAGTAAATTTATTTTTATGTACAAAATTCAACTTAGAAACTAAAGTTGATATAAATCTACAGATCACTGGCATGTTCCTTCAGGCTTCAATGTTACAAGGATATTAAAATTATACTTTTAATATGCTCAATCATATGGTGTGATATCCATATCTCTACACATGGTGGAAAGGGTGGATTCAATGTGAATGTTGAGTATAGCTCCATTTTGCCTTCTGCTTAGTACATCGTTTCAAATCTGACACTGACTTCTGGAATCTGGAGTCTGCGTATAAAGAGATACGAAAAAAGTAGGTGATGAATAAGCTCAAAAACGCTCTATGCATATTCTCAGGAGGGTTCACTTCTGGCTAGTTTATACCTTCCAGTTGAATCTACACTGGGTACAGTAAAAAACCGATGTCACTTATATCTGGACAACCTTAAGGATGTCCAGGAGCAGCACATCACTAACCGCAGATGTCGAGATTCTGGGGTGCAATGGTAGATCGCTAGGTCTAATCTATTGCAGGAGATGACTGTTGGAGTTGGTGGGGCTACCTAAGTGTCAAAGGTCCTGCTTAGACTGCAGAGGCTCGTTCGGAGCTGGCTTCTACTTCCGAGGAGACATGACTGGTAATAATACCTAAAATTCTTCATCATGAATCTTGACAGCAGGCGGCCTAGCCCTAACCTTACCCATCCAGATTATTGTGTCATTCTGGAAGCAGCACAAAGGTCCTTTTAGGAATATGTGCAATTTCTAAGCCTCTTATTCTAAGAGAACAAAAGAAATCTCTTTGTTTAGTTTAAAAATCAGAGACACCTAGACTACAAAAGAGATCTGTCTGGTTTCTCAACATCAATCCAATTTAATCCAGATGAAGAGATGTTATTATTGTCTCATTAGCTGCACAATTGAGAGATACAATCAGATGCTCAAGTCTGTGCCAGTGTCATACTTCAGGCACTGCACTGAAGATTAAACGGAAATAAACTCGCACAATGTCTCTAGCCAATTATATTTAAGTGTTTGCACCTTGCATCTTTTTTTCTAAAAGGAACCTTAATGATCCTATAAGAAATCAATTGAGTTAAGCTGGTCTGCATGATATAATAACTCTGATCAAGTTCTGAGTGGGTTTAAGAAATAATATGAATTGCTGTGGAAGAGTGCTGGCCATTGTGATTTAATCTTCTTATCGCATCTCATTTCTGTGTTATTTTATAGTTATATATCTTTTTTCTTCTTGATATTTGTCATTGTCAAAGATAAAAAATTACACAAAATACTAATTTAATTCACATTTTTATCACCTGTCGTAGTGTTTGCTCCGTGTTCTCACGTAATTCAAGAAAGCAAGAAACAGTACTTCTAAAAAAAAAAAAATAAATAAAAAAATAGTGGTGATTTAAAACAGATTGATCAGTCATACTTACAGTTTTTCTGAGTTTAGGAAGGAAAGAGAAGGCGTGTGGGTCGACCCCAACTAGTGGATTGCCCCTCAGCTCCAGGAGTGCGAGACCCCGAGAATGCTGCAGGACCCCAGCTGGGATGTATTTGATACGGTTTCCAGACACTGACCTGGACACCGGTTAAAACCATCAGTAAAGATACACTATTCTCTTCTAGGTCTTGTTAGTACTATTATCCTGTCAGTAACCATACTCTTGTCAGTAATGATTCTTTTGTCAGTAACAGTTTTCTTATCAGTAACTATTATCTTTGTATTATAAATATAATATACCTTAAAAATCTATAGAAGAATTACAAAAATACTGTAATTATTACATAAAATAAATGATTTATGACAAGACAATTGAGGCTGTAGGTGCAATAAGGGCCTATGGGAGTATAGGCTCTTCTTTGGGAGAATTCAAAATTGGATTCTCCACACTTTGATATATATATGTGTACCAAAGTTCTTATCATTATCTTGTTTCATAAGGTTGGTACACGTGTTTTACCAAATTACTTTATAGGCCCTTCTTTCATAGAACCAATGTGTACTAGTCATTGTTGTATTCTGTGCTGTTTGGAAGTTAAATTTGAGGTAAAGCAGGTGATTTAACTGTAGTTTTATGTGAGTGGATTGTTTACTGGACTGAAAATATATTTTGTTTTGTTAAACTAACAACATGGACACAGTATTGGCTTCATCCATCAAAAAAGGAGCAAAGTTTAAACCTAAGCGCCTACAGCAAAAACATATCTACAACTCCTTTTACAATGGGCAAATAAAGGAATCTCAAGATAACTTTCTTGCAGGCTGTATGAAGTTACTTGTTGCCGATAAGTCAAGAAAATTACTAAATGCTAAGGTTGATAGGCAATCAACTTGGGATTATACCTTAAATGATGCTGGTATTGTAAAACCTGTTTGTCGATCATTACATATAAGACCTATTTTAAGTTCTTCAGAAGAACTAACTATGCGTTCAAGAGACCTAAATCAGATATCTGTGATTACTGTAAGGAGTGTGAAGTCAAGCTTGAGAAGAATAACAACGATCCATGTCGTCCCATGTATATGGTTCACAAGAGAAAGGCAGAAAAACAAGGTATTAAAAAATGAATATATTGCTTTGTCTAAATCTGAAGACACAGAACATCTAGTTATAGAATTTGACTATGCGCAAAATTTGACACTACCCAAACTTAATGTTAGTAAACAGTTTTATAAACGATTAGTGTGGTTATATGTATTTAATGCACATTGTCATAATGATGACTCTGCTACATTTTACACATTTCTAGAATCTCAGGCAAAAAAAGGCCCTAACACTGTCACTTCATTTTTATTAAAAATAAGATTGAAAAGTATCCCAACACGAAGAAAGTTGTGCTTTTGAGCGACGCTGCTAGTGGACAGAATAAAAATATGACAGACATGACATTTTGTTCTTGGATATCCAAAACTTACAACCTTGAAGTGCTTCAATTATTTCCTGTTCGCGGGCACCTATTAGGTTAGTGTGACCGAAACTTTGGTGTGATGAAATCTAGCCTGAAAGGTAAACAAGAGATAGAGACTATGCACCCATACTTGTCAAACATTGTTTTATGCCGAGCTAACCCATTGCCATTTGAACTTATTCATGACCCTACGATTATTTTTGACTGGGAGAAGGGTTTAACTCAACATTTCTTAAAAACACCATTTAAAGGCACTTCCTTCAAAATACAGACCTACTGCATGCTGGTGTATAAGACTACTGGAACTGTTTGCAGCATCAAAGAGCTACCACCCTATGTATGAGCCTTTTCAGTTTATGACAGCTAATAGGCCTATTACAGATGCTCTGACTCTAGATATAGCTCCAGAAGGTGTCTTGAAAAAAGCCAAAATCAAGGATGTAAGAGATCTTTATCCATACCTCAAAGATAAAAGTAAAGATTTTTTTGAATCCCTTTTTACTAAAAGTGCTCAACCTGAACATGAAGAAATAAATGACTCTGGGGTTGGAAATGTGTGTGGTGATTAAGATAATGTAAATATATTATTAAGACTGTTTTATGCACTCGCTATCTCTTGTTGTGTGAAACTAAATGTTTTTACATGGTAGCATATTGTACAACGCCTTTTCATTTTTATTTCATACAATGTTTTAAGTTTTCTGGATTAACTTTTGTTTGTTTAATTTAAAATAAACTAAATATCTAATTAAATGTTTTATTTTACTTCCTGTGTTTCAATATCAACATGCATACTTCAAATTAATTTACTTCGACTCTTTATGTTTATAGGCCCTTCTTGCAAATAACAAACGAAATAATGTTCTCTTAAAAAAGGGCCTATGACATACTGTGGGTTTTCATTTTTTTCGAATATTTAAATACAGGGTGATTCATGAAGTTCTCCCCCCACTTCTACAGCACATTGTACTAGTAAAAATAATGAAAAAATGTTATATAAACATAGGTCCGAAAACGCTTCGTTAGCGAGTTACAGCTAGCGAAAGATTTCGCCTGAATTCCTGGGTAAAGAGTAAAATAAAGCCATACTGAACTTTTGGAAAGGTTAATTAAGTAAGAAATATCGTGGATTCTTATGTATTTTTACCTGATAAAGCTAATAAAATAGGTTTCAGAACTGTACCTGTAGTAGTTTTTTGAGGGATTCAGGGTTAAATGCAAAAAATTGGGGCACAAAATAATGTTTTTTTAAGTTTGATGTACAATAACTTTGTTAAATTGGTAATAAATACATAAAATCAACAAACATTAATTGTAGAGAATTTAATTCTGAGAAAATTGATATAATCAAAGTCTAAAATAAAACAGAGATAAGTACCAAAAAATCGATTTTATTCAGTATCGTTACTAGTTCATTACTAGATCATTACTAGTTACTAGTTCATTACTAGTTACTAGATCATTACTAGTTTTAAGCAAAATTGATCAGGTTGGGCCAACCGTACGCACCTTTTTATAATAGATGTTCGAAAATGAGGCCATCATTATCAATACATTTTGCAGCACGTTTGTGTATTGCTTTTGTTGCGTTTCTTAATTTTTCAGGACTTCCCTGTATTTGCACAGCCGAATCCATAATACGGGCAATTAATTCATCACGAGAATTCACTTTTGTCTTGTATACAATGTCTTTCATCCATCCCCAGATGCAATAATCCAATGGAGATAGATCTGGTGATCTTTGGTGGCCAAGGGTGAGGCCCTCCACGACCAATCCAGTGTCCAGGAAATTGATGATTTAAGTAAGCAGAAGCGGCACGTGTAAAGTGGGGAGGTGCTCCGTCATGCTGGAAGTACAAATTTTGTCTGAGATGTAAAGGAACATTCTCTAACAGCTGCGGCAACTCTTCTTGAAGGAAATGCAAATAGAACTCAGCATTTAGGCGTCCAGGTAATATGAAAGGTCCAATCAGCCGATTGTGCAAAAGGCCACACCAGACATTGACGCTAAATCGGTGTTGAAAGTTCTGTTCCACTACCTCATGTGGATTTTCTTCTGCCCATGAGTGTTCATTGTGCAAGTTATTGACACCATCCCGAGTGAATTGTGCCTCATCCGTAAACAAAATACGCTTGTAGAGTTGATTATTAATATTCAAAAAGTTGCAAAACTCCAAGCGAAGCGGACCATCCCCTAGCTGTAGATGTTGAACCTTTTGTTTATGAAACGGATAAAATTTGTTTCGATTAAGTGACCTCCACACCGTTGACTGCGAAACTCCTATCCGCCTAGAAATACGTCATGTACTTACACCTGGACTGCGATGAACAGCATTAATAACAATATCATCATCAAGTTGGACAGCTCGTTCAAAATTGGTTCTAGTACTTGGTAGTGATCCTGTTTCCCGAAGAGTACGAAAAGTTCCTGAAATTGTTTTGGTATCTGGAATCCTCCTATTAGGGTAACGTAGTTCATATTCTTCTACAGCAGCTCTAGCATTACCATTACAGTAACCCAAAATAAAAACCATATCAGCGTATTCCTCTGATGTAAATTAAGTAAGGCATTTTTTCGCTGAATAAACAATCGAATTATAACTCACAGAAAAATTGCATTTAATAACACGATTCACAGAACCCGATCTCCTGCTGTAGCTTGCAAAACACCACTAATACACAGTTCTAACGTAACAGTACAGAATACCATTGTTGATCAGCTGTTATTCGTGCGTTACCAACTTAGAAATTAATAAAACAAAAAAACTGCATTTCGATGATTAGTAAACAATAATGGGAAAATGTTTGCTTCATTTATTTTCGAACATTTGATGTAAATTTTTATTAAAAAAAAAATACAACGTAATAAAACATGATATTTTTATTTACAAACAAATTTATTTAACAGTTAATCTTGTTTTCTCAATTTATCTCATCATTAAGGAACAAACATTTTGTTTTTGTTTTTATTTTAACTAAATACCGTACGGTATTTCTTTACAGCTAGTAATGTATTATACTGAATAAAATCGATTTTTTGGTACTTATTTCTGTTTTGTTTTAGACTTTGATTATATCAATTTTCTCAGAATTAAATTCTCTACAATTAATGTTTGTTGATTTTATGTATTTATTACCAATTTAACAAAGTTATTGTACATCAAACTTAAAAAAAACATTGTTTCGTGCCCCAATTTTTTGCATTTAATCCTGAATCCCTCAAAAACTACTACAGGCACAGTTCTGAAACCTATTTTATTAGCTTTATCAGGTAAAAATACATAAGAATCCACGATATTTCTTACTTAATTAACCTTTCCAAAAGTTCAGTATGGCTTTATTTTACTCTTTACCCAGGAATTCAGGCGAAATCTTTCGCTAGCTGTAACTCGCTAACGAAGCGTTTTCGGACCTATGTTTATATAACATTTTTTCATTATTTTTACTAGTACAATGTGCTGTAGAAGTGGGGGGAGAACTTCATGAATCACCCTGTATGTGTAAGTATCTAAAAAAGTATATACATATAATTATAATGAATTGATTAATATACACACTAAGAACACAGTTTTCAAACTATTTGCTGGATTTTATTAGAAAAGTGGCAAAACTTTGAAGCTCTATATCTCAAAACACAAATTCGCACGAGAGGCTCTTATTGCACCTACAGTCTCAATTAATTTTACAAATTTCTCCAACTTGTTAAGATCTAATGTAAGATAAACAGTCCAAGAATAAAATTTCACTCTTACATCAAAATTAGTAAATGAGTAACATCTATGATACGTTTAATTGCTTGTATAATGATTAAACAGAATAACTACTAGACCCCAAAAAGCATCAACATTGAAGAACATTGCTTAGCTATATTTAAAAAAATACGTTGATACCTTATTGTTATTAGTAAAACAATTAAGTAACAGATGAGAGACGTGTATTAGTGGATTGGTATTAAGGAAATGAGTAAATAAAGTCACTATAAAACATTATTATCACATAGAATATCTTTCTAATGATTTTTGTAATTAATAATACTACGGTATATATTCAGCATAAGTTTATGAATACTAGTGTGTCCTAGGATGTATTTAGAACAGATTTTATTTGAAATTAGTACATTTCTTCCTTTCAGAAGTATGTTACGTGATTTTGTTCCCACTACTTGAAGTATGTTTTCATGCTATATTTATTTTTCAAATTTAAGTATTTGGAGATGTTTTTTTAAACACATCTCTTTTTAGAAAAACATGTGCATTTTGACGTTTGATCAAGAGCAAACTTTTAATACGGTACTTCAAAAATATAGATTTTATTCCCAACAGGATTTTTATTATTATGAATTTAATACTTTGTATTGTATTCAGAAAAGTATGATTTGCTTGTAATCACCAAAAACAGGAGCGATCAATATATGCATTTATTCAGAATTGCTGAAATCCTAGGAAACTAAAAAACAAAAAAGTAACAAATTTTGCAAAATTATTTCTGTTACCACATAGGAATTATATTCAAAAGGATTGAGATCCCCAATTTGAAAGTTCCAAATTTGGTATAGAATTCATGTTACCAAAGATGCACAATAAGAGATGGTAGAGTTCCTCTTAATTACTAAAATAATTACGAGAACTATCTAATGAAATGCTATGCGAACTTGCATGAATGTTTCTGTTATCTCGTAAACTTTCAGTATGAAACTGTCTGGCTTTACTTCACAACTCAGATCTAAAATGCTTTTAAAATTACGTAACCAATGACTTCAAAAGTGGTGGTTCTGGAGATAGCGATACTTTCTAATGACCATCGCTCATACCAGAGATGCTTGGAAACAACATTTGAAAATAGGTTGTTTGTGACATCAGTGTCAGTCAACAATATGGGACAATGAGTGTGAAATTGAGTACAGCTAGTATTTCAGCATGCGATGGGAACTCGCTCATGTCATGCCAGGCGCTTCGTATTATTTAAGGCTATATGAACTGTCAATGCAGGAAACCTGTTCTAAATAAAGCGGAAAAGGAAACAACAAAGCCTGTAAATTTTAGTGTCATTATACAAAATACCGGAAGCCTTGGCAAGTATCCCAGAGCTATCTAAAGTGTCGGGGGTTTTCTCTACACTTTGTTTGATGGTTCCGCGGAAGTTTCGCAGGAAATGTAGTTGATGGTCGGATCGTAAATTCGCCGATAAAGTTACCATCTGAACGGTCTCTATAGAGTGCTCCTGAGATATGGCAGTTAGAAGTGTGTCTGGGAACAACAACCGGGGACAGTACGCGCGGGAGCGGGAACGGCGGGGACTGTGCGATGGCTGCCGGCCAAGTCGCCCGCGCCGGCTCACTGCTCACTAGTCACTAGTCACAACGTGTAATAACCGTTAGTCCATAACGTTCTGAAAAGGCGACTTAACCGAAATTATTTGTGATATCGATTCGTTTCTATCTCGAACTTTTCACTTTTACTCCAGTGCACAAGTCACTACTCGCACTTGTTATGGATTTTCGCTGCATCAAGGGGCGGACATTTAATGTTGCTTCGGTATAAACACTGTGAATAAACTTAGAGACAACCATCTAAAAGTAATTTTAATTAGCTTCTTTTACAATATTTTACGTTACCAAAAGATCAAATTAAATAATCTGAAAAGTGGAGCTGTATCATTGTGTTCCACCTTTAAGTTAAACGAGGTAGAAGTATGCCACACTACTTGTAATTACAGGATTCTCTGAGATTTAATGTTAAATTTGAAATCTATAGCATTTCATTCTGGAGTTGTCCTGCGGATAGATAGGACAGACAGACAGACAATCATACTGAAAATGAAACTAACTCAAAAATGACGAATCAAAGAATTCATTATTGTAGAAATGATGTTTCATGTAAAATGTAAAGTCTATATTATGAAATATTTATTACATATCTTGCAATATTATACCACTTAGATTTTTTTTTCATTATATTCCATATTTATTTTAAATTTTTATTAAGATTTCATATCAGGGTTTAAATAATAAAAAGTTTACATATCAAGTCACTATAAAACGATATTATATACCATTTGTGTTGCGATAGTTAGGCTACATATTTTAATATTTAAAATATTTTTGAATCTCTTATAAGTGTAAGCCTACTGAGTTTGTTTACAAAATTTATTAATCCGCTATTTTCTCGATG
>NW_025776920.1:0-33719 GCF_021130785.1 Homalodisca vitripennis | reverse complement strand
TTTCGTACTATTCTCATCGAAAATTAAGTATAATGCTATTGATACCATATAATTATATATAATGTATATATTTCGTCTACTCAATTAGGTACTTTCATTTAGTAGAAAACCAGCAGGAATGAGCTTTAATTTATATGGAAAATAAAAGACAATACTGACGGAGTACAGATTTACCCTGTAATTATTTCGTGAATTAGTATCAGTTAATCAATATGGATTATTTGCGTTTAGTGAGAGTATTATACAATACAGTTCCGCAATGATACATTGTTACCCGTAATTTGCTGATAGACTTGTATAATAACCGGATTAGCATAGTTAAACTTATTAACACAATGGATGGCTTGTTAATTGCTGGGATCTATTATAGGAAGTGTTCTGTTTACTGTGATATAATTGGCTTGTAAACAGATTGAACACTTTACTATACTCCTTTTTGTGTTTAATAGGCAATTTGGCGTTGTTGAATGTTGATCAACAAGCTTTAATTAAACTCTAAACTAAGTTTTACTTTGTGCTCAAAAATTTAAAGAGCTAAAATAAATCCTGTTACAGTAAAAATGTAATAATTAAAGGAAAAATATGAAACAACAGTTCCAAAACACAAAAATTTGTAATTTTATGTGTAGTTGAATCATTGAAGTTATAATATCGATGGGTCAAACTCACATACCATTGTCACATGAAGAGTCGATTGCCGAGCGGTCTAAGGCTGCTTTGAGTTTACACTGGCGAGTAAATCTGCGCGAAAACAAGCTCATTATCAGAAATACAACAATCTCTTGAAGGATTTACAAAAGTCTTACAATCGTTTTAACAAAAATATAGTGGTGTCTGTCTTTCTAAAATGGCGTTATATATGCTCAAAAACACTGCAAATAAATTACTTCCGTGTTATTGAGATATCCCCCATCGTCACACAGAACTTAAATTTCTATTTAAGTATTATAGTATCCTTTCTTCCACAAATCAATCCTTTAATGTCAATCTGTTAAAAGCGTTTTTTAAAAAATGATAAATGTAGGCTATGTTAAGTGATACCAAATAGTAAGAACATTACTACTTTTCACAAAAGTTTCCAAAACACGAGCGATGGCTCTGGTCATGTCTCCAACCAGCTTTGTCATAAGAATCGCAAAGCCCTGTCTTGTTTCTAGAGAAACTTTGTTGTAGAAACACATCTGCGTCAGTTCACATCAGGACTGCATTTCTCATTATATTTGATACACCTTTAGAGACCTTACTTTGTTTGAACAAATATACTTGTTATTATAGAATGTATAAAACAGTGTTTTTGTCACATTTTGTGTAACTTTGGAGACCTCATTTAGTCTGTTAAAACCCGATATGTGATTAAATTGTTATGGAACATTATACAAATATGACATTGAACATTTTTAAATAGGTTAGACACTAAAAGTAAATGTAATATGAACAATAAAGTTATTAAAATAGTTTTATTTGTATTTAATATAGAGCTTCTTACAGAAACATGTATAAAGCATGTAAATTATACACATTTTGTATTGACAGATAATAGTTTTGCATTGAGAGATTAAAGTCTAAGTTTCTGAAGTGAAACATTTATGGATTTGAGACGAAACGCAGAAACGGCTGATGGCACCAAATTCAGATTCATAAATACTATAACGGATTATTATTTTGCTAAACACATAGTTTCTCTAAAAAATTGTTAATTGTTTTCAATTACACTTTCATTTATTGCTATATAATATATAAATAAATATTAGTATGATAGAATTGTGATTAAATCATGTATTTATTATAAAATAACTGTTAACAATACATTAGCTCTTTCAGTGCCAACGTCCGTGCAGCACGGACAATCGCAATTTTTCTAGGAATGCCGACGACCAAATAGCACGAACGCTAGTTTTAACGAGATAACAGTCTATATTTTTAACCAAAACTTCATATTTTGGTATTCGAAAGCCTTGCTTACGATTGATGGATTTTTTGTATGTAAAAGTCTTAAATAACACGTTTCCCCTTTAACAATCCATAGCCTTGTTTCCTGTACATCCACAGCAACCACTAGTTGACTTCGATCGGGTGTAGAGCGTTCCGCTCTTTACCATTGAGGAGTTGGAAACCTCCGTTCTTACCCTCAAGAGCAACAAGGCTCCCGGCTCGGACGGGATTCACAGCAAGGCTCTGAAGAAGATTTTCACCATCAATCCCGGGTTATCGCTGCCCCTGTATCGTTGTTGATTTGTCTGATTGCTGTCTTTAATGCTGCTGTCCGAATGCATTACTTCGCGGCCACCTAGAAGATGGCTAAAGTCATCATCATCCCAAGCCAGGAAAGACTCACTAGTTCCCACAGAATTTCCGCTCCATATCACTCCTTCCCACAATCTCCAGACTCTTCGAGAAGCTTCTCCTGTTCAGAATATCTCCCTTACTGGATGGCTTTTTCTGCCTAGAACAGTTTGGATTTAGACGTGATCATTCGACGATACAGAAACTAGTTCGAGTGGTTAACATGTTAGTTGATAATGTCAATCACCTGCCTCCAATGCCTCTGACAGAGTCTGGTATGATGGAATCCTGTACAAGATGTCAGAATCACCAGTTCCTCTTTATATAGTTCATTTTCTTCGCTCCTATCTCACAGAGCGGACTTCCCCCGTCTGTGTGGATGGTGAGTTGTTGTCGGAGAGAGCGATCGAGATGGCGACCCTCAGGGCAGTGTGCTAGGACCAGTGCTATACCCCGTTTACACTAATGACATACCACTGGTCCCTAGAGTAACGTTTTCTCTGTACGCGGACGATTCAGCCGACGCGAGCCACTGACGTCAAGCAGCAACAGATGGACTTACTCTCGCCTCGGCTTGAAAATAGTAAACTACCTCCACTTGTTACTCATTAGACTATTGTATGGAAGCCGCATGCAAAATATCTTTGAATAATCCTTGACTTCAAATTAAAATTGGACCTTACGCTAAGAAAAAGGCGGAGGAGGCAACGAGAATCACGATTTCTATAGCGCCGTTGATAAATCGTCGCTTGACTCTGCCTATGAGCGTCAAGGCCACAATTTTTTCTGCGGTTGTCACATCAGTACGCATATACGCTTCCACAGCTTGGTGGGCCACCTGCAGCCGATCGAATCGTAAATCTCTTAAGATCATCCAGAAAAAGGCTCTATGATCCATCTCCAAACAGTCCTGGTTTCTTCTTAACGCGATAATTCTCAGCCCTGTGTATATCCATTCCCTTGAATAATATGCAAGAACGTCAGCAGGGAAGTTCTTCGAGACAGCAGCACCTTAGGAACACCCACAGATCGGCCATCGCAGCGAAGTATAAACCCGGACGCTGTACGGCCACGAAAGGACGTGGCAGCAAAGCAGCAAAGTGGTATATTTGGGTAAATATTCCACATAAGTGTGATGCGGGTACATATTGAAGGTTCCCTCTGCTTGTAAAAAAAATGTATAGTATAACAACTGGATTGGCCACACTGCCCTCCCCCTCCACTGCGCAGGCAGTTCATCCATGGCGACGCATTCATTTGCATTGATTCTCGCACGCTTAGCACCATTCTTTGACACAATAAGTGTTAACCACTGCAAATTGATCCTTCTTCACCAGAAATATGGCTATGCCGTATGATGCATTCAACTGCAAGAATAGCTTCAAAAAGATTGTAGTATCTCCTTTCACAGGTTAGGAACAACAAAACATTTTCATTGTTTCGTAGTTGTTATTGTGTATTTACTTTAATAAAATAACAATTGCATAGATAATATTAAACAAGTGCTTTACCTATAGTCTCACGTTATGCCTTGCATAATTTACAACTATTTGCTCTCGTTAAGACCTAATAAAATTAAGGTGTATTTCAGGTTTCCGAAGAATCAACAGTGGGCATCAGCAACAAGAGAGAAAACTTTGTACCTGTCGTAGTAAGTGTACTGTGTAGCACTTTTCGCAAGTGACTACGAAATAGGACTAATCAGAAAATTCAAAACCGCTCTATTTTGTAATAACTTGCAAACCATCATCTTGAAACAAATGCTTAAAAATGTAGAGGAGTTATATTTTGAAGTGGGGTAGGCATAATGTTTTTCATGTAACCACTGTCGGTTAATCTTGTGAAACTAACGATCTGCCAATAAAAAAGAGTTAGTTTCGGGTTTGGAGGAGCAATTAATAATGTTTTACCTTCTAAAGGAGACAAGTAGTTTAGGAGAAGTTACATATAAGGGATAAATTGATGACAACTTACCCCCGATGTTCTCGCTTCATGTCAGACGTGCTAGGCTTATTTATTACTAAACGCAGTTGAAAATAAATTGAAAAAAGAAACATATAAAGAGATCAAATTTTACCACCTCCTTTTCTAAGTTGATTAAAAATAGCCAAGACAGTAATAATTGTAGAAGAGAATAATAGTTTTACTTGTATTTAACGTATTAACATCAAATAATGAATAATTAATTATAATTAAATTAGATTACCTTAACTATAACAATATAGTTTATAGTTCACACAACAAAATATTTCACAAATTCACTGTATAAATATTGTTTATTCATCACAAATTGGATATGATTTGTTCTCAGATAAGAACATTTATTCAAATAATGCTCGATTCTGACGGTAAAACTTTTTGAATCTTTTTAACTTAGGGAAACAATGGCCTAAATGTAAATTTATGTTGAAGTTCACTGTGAAAGTGCCGAGGCTTTCGTTCATAAGAACCTCGTAATTACTTTTGTACCTCTCACAACTCTTACTCAGCATTCTCGCTCTCTGTCATTGGAGACTTTACAAATAACTTTATAATACAGAGTGTCCCAGACATTAGTAAAGGTTATATGTTTGTGATTTATAATTTATTAACTCACTTACTTTTTATTCCTGTCACAAATTAAATTAATTATATTAACATTTATTGTATACTTTATACCATATTTTCTTATATTCCTCATGTAGAATTTATTACTCTAGTTTTCGTATAAATTTGCAGTATTTAGTTTCGGTATAGGGTGACTCTTCCCAGGTAATCTTTCAAAAAGTCATGTTTATTCGGTAGAAGATATTAATAGTGTTATCATATCATCAACTTTCTACAATTTGACTTACAAAACTGTTTTTAAATTCATCCTTAAATTTAATATGTTTTACGTTGGCAGTTCTGCGTGAAGTCTACCGATTATGCCGTAAGAGATATATTTTTTAAAATAGTTCTCAAATCGTTATAATAAATTAGGAATTTTTTCCATTTCTCAAACCAATATTCACAAATAGCATGATGTTATCATTTTTTATTAGAATTCAAAGTTCTTTATTTGTGATCAAGATTAATTATTATGTCTATTATTAATAGAAATTTTACTAATAGTTGTCGTAAAACTTGCTTTTACTGATAATTTTACTCAGATGAACTACAGTAAATCTTCGTTATGATGTCAAAGAGCGTTTCATAAGACAATTCCAATAAAAAATAGCAAGATCACTCCAAACTTTTGAAACATAATTGGAGTTATAGTGAAACTACTCGTTTATGATAGTAAGTTTTATCAATTGAGATTTTCGTTAAGTAACTTGGTTTTTAATAGTAACCGAGACAGTAGATGACCAAGTAGGTAACGATACTGTGTAAAACGATATCATTCTAACGAAGCAGACACGTGGGGTGAATAGATGGATCTAACTCGACCCGCACAGTCACTGCTCTGCAGTTCATCATGTTCCATGAGGAAGAATTAAAACAGCTGTCGCGGAGAGTCCTTGTGGTGCTTCCACCTTAAGGACTTTCGATATCAAAAGTACAGTTGTGCATTTTGTCAAAAATATAAGTTAAAGTAAAAGCTCATAAATACCTTAAATTGATTTTAATAAATGAAACAAAATGCATGAAACATTACAAGAGTTACTTGTAAGCATAGATTTGAAACTAGACTTAATATGATTCAAATTAAATGTTTTTATGACAGTGTAAGATTAAGATGTACATCCCAAACTCTATAAATTAATATAACTATGCTGATTTCACACTATACTTATATGTAACAATATTGCACAGCAATTTTAAGCAACAATTTCATTATAATTTAAACGACAAGTAGACGAATAGAACAAGTAAGTTATTTATAGTTAATTAGTAATTTTATAGTATAATAATGGTTATGTACAGTTAGGGATGATTTAGTAGATCTATAACCAAGTAATTATGGATAGGATGACGTAGCCTTCTTATTCTCTTCCTAGCTGCCTAAGAAGATATATTTTTCCCTCGTTTTATCGAGGGACAGTTTCGGGACAGTCCAGGAAAACGACTAGGACCACAACGAGTCATGATGACTAGGGATGATCTTGCCACGATGTTCAAGGAGTCAGGAAAGAAAATTTGGCTTGACTGAGAGGTCCAATTACGAGGTGAATATTTCAAATAAGTAGGAAATATTATAGGGAATCAATTTAGTTTCTGAACTAACTGAAAACTCATATTTTGAAGGGTAGCACAAGCAGTATTTAGATTTGCTTTCTTTTTAAATATGTGGTGCTTCTACTTCTTTTAACGGTGAAATCATAAAAAGCGTAATGATTTACATCGACAAAACTATAAAAACCTTCGTGAACTTAGCCATACATACTGGTAACTACAGTACTTATATATTGAAACTTACTTTAAAAATACACTTAGACCTAAAATAACATGAACGCAATTAACTAATAACTCACCATCCATTATGGATACTCCACTCAACTGCTGTCGCTTTTAGTCATTTAAGAAAATGTGTTTGTTTCAGTGTTGGTCACGCAATGTCGCATGGTGTCACGTCGCATCGCATTCTGTTTATGTTATACTATGAGTTACCGTGTATCTGATAGTTTTACGTTTCTCTCTGTGTATTCGATGACTTAGCGAGGTAGGCTGGCGCAGGGCAGCGCGCTGTGCTTGTGAGCTCGCTTGACTCTCGCCCGTCGGTGAACATAACTAGCTCTTCATTGTATATTATAAACATACTCGTTCTATACTAGCGGTTATTACTATTTAGTGCAGCCGCCCGCCTGTGTCCGGACATTTCACCCCCAGGCGCCCGCTCTCTTCGGGCCTATTCGTACACCAGATAGAACTTTTATACAAATTGTTAAAATCTAATCACGAACCAGCATTGCCGAGCTCTTTAGATTAATTCAGTAACTTAAAAGTATGGTCGAGCATAATTGAAGAGTGACATCTCAACTACAATTTACCCCGTAATAAGAAACTGGCTGCAACTTGGCAGAGCAACGACCGCCCAGGACCGACATCGATTTACATGCAAATTGTATACTTGGCCGATAGACAGATGTGCGCGAGGTGAGATATTGATGTGACGAATTTGCACAACCTTCTCATTCCGTTTTCCTATAACTGATTATCAGCCCTCTCTTTGAATTACAACCTTAAGTTAAACAGGTAGGATCGAATTTTCGGCTTTATATCAGTTGAACACCTTTTATTCCGTTCCCATTACATCGTCGGGCGATGTCCCTTTGAGTATTCATTATTTTTCACTCTTTTCTTTGCGCTGTCCCCGACGAATTATATCAGCAAAAGAACAATACTTTCAATTCAATTTTGAAAATTATATTTATATAAGTTAAACAATGGTATACAGTAGTGGCCTTTCACTTTTCAGAGAGCTTTTAGAGATAGGGATTGAATATTTACAGTTTTCTCTAGTGTAATAACTCTTTTTTATTTGTGTAAATTGACAATACGTTTTTTTTTTAGTTTAGTACAAAGCGACATGATACTGAATTCTTTGATATTTCTACATATACAGTGTATGAACTTTTTATATGTATCTACACTTCGACAGAATACGGAATTGTTGTATTTGTGTACATATATGCAGTGTATGAAACTTTTATTTGTATATACACATCGACAGGATAAAGAATTCATGTATTTGTGTACATAAGTATATACAGTGTATGAAATTTTTACATGTATATACCCATCTACAGTATACTTAATTTGTATACCTATGTATATCTATATAATTATGAACATTTTAAAGCTGTGTATAAAATTGATGATATTCAGTCTTTTTGGTTTGGTATCAAGGGTTGGGTTTGGCCCGTCATATCGTTCTCTCTTCTTCAGCATTTCAGAGGACAATTTTAATCCCTGGTGTATCTTCTTTTTTAATAAATATATTTTATTGTTTTATATTCACTGATTTTCAGCGTATAGTATGAGTGGATGTGAAAACCGTGTCAGGAATTCACTGACAGTGAAATGTGACTACTCCTTCACTTCGGTTTTATACTGAGTGAGTCCGACTGCTCTCAGTTTACTCGTGCTAAAACGTGTTCAAATTTTCGATTATCGGCATTTACTGGGATGTTGCTCATGAAAGCTCATGTTGATATTCACACAACTACAAAGGTTCCGTACAATGCCAATGTGTGTATAACTACACATCTGATATGGGCACTACACCATCGATGAATACACGAATATAAAAAGTTCTTGTGACGTATATACACGTGTAACATATTTCATCAAAATAAATTGCAACTATTGTTGTCTATCAAAGAGATAAAGATATCCCAATCTTTCAGGGACACATAATTTTTAACAGCTTGCCTGATAACATCATTATTACGTGTCCTTGGACTGATTAAATAATGTATTAAAATGCGGTAAAGTAAATGAACGTGATTGAATGGAATATAAATTGGATCTGAAATGATTCACCGTCACAGTTCAATGCGTCGCCACCACCTCGTTCAAAAGCTGGAACGCCGCATCTTAATAGCTAATTTACCGTTAAATCTCCTCCACAGTCTTTGATTTCAGAACGGCGAGTTTCCTCTAAGGGTAGTTAACTTCGTCTTTTACATGTGTACAAAATATTTATAATCTGCGTGCTCCACGAATCATATCCACTATCTGACATTCCACAATAACAATAACAATTTCTAAAAATCAAAGATATAAAAGTTACATCATTTAATGCCTATTTAAAAAGGTTTTTTCTCTATGCGTAATCAAACTCCGTAAGGAATCCCACCACTGAGCTTCCATATCTTCCGTGTTAAAGAAAATATAAACATAAATCAAGAACGTCTTAAAATTATTTATTCTATCAAAACTTATATAAAAATACTCAAATAATCGCTATACTGGAAAATGACGCTATGAGGAAATGTTTCCAATTTACAGTTTTCTGTTACATTTGTAGTTTCCCAGATTACAATAATTTGATTCCACTTAAACACCACCTTGTATATATAAGAATGTTGGTAGTTGTCTGTTGTTTATAATATATATATATATATATATATATATATATATTATCGGTCACATGAATGTAACTTGCCCACATTGCCATGCACGGAAATTTCCCAAACGAGGCAATAGGAATGTGTTTGCAGCAACGGGAAGGTGTATCTGCTACCACTTCAAGAACCTCCTGAGCCACTTTTGTCTTTAACATCCGGAACAACTCCCGACTCTAAACGTTTTCTACAGGATATACGAAAGTACAACTCTTGCTTTCAGATGACATCTTTTGGGGCAACCAAAGTAGTGACACATGCGGGATACATGCCTACGTTTAAAAGTTCAAGGACAGGTTTATCATCAAGCCGGGTCCATTATTACCTGAACCCAATCAAGATCCACGATTTTTTACAAATATATTTTACCGGAAATAACGACATTCAAATTGATCAACGGTGTGGAAATATTCCAGGAGTCGACCGCAAAATCGTAGATTCATTACAACAGATGCTACAAGAAAAAAACAATTTGGTTAGAATGTTCAAAAATGCTTTACAAAACGAATGCCAAGCGATGAATATAAAAATTGTTTATCAGAGCAGACAAAAACACCAACAGGAGAGCACGAAAGACGTTTTAATGCCCCAACATCTGATGAAGTTGCAGTTATAATTGTCGGCAATGAATTTGATAAACGGGATATTGTTCTACAAAAAAACGGAGTAATTTGTTGCAGCGCATTTCAGAAACTCAACCGTTCTTATGATGCTCTACAATACCCGTTACTTTTTTGGGGAAGGCGAAGATGGATACAAAATTTCAAACATTTATCAGATTGATGCAGTGACACATGCCGCTACAAATAAAAAGGTTTCAGCAATGAATTACTACGCTTATCGTATAATGGTGAGAGAGGGGCATAATCATCTGTTACGTTGCGGACGACTGTTTCAACAATTCTTGGTGGACATGTATGCAAAAATTGAAAGTGAACGTTTATCATTTCTGCGATGGAATCAGAAAAAGACTACGTGCAGAAGAATATATTCACCTTTTTCTATCACATTCTAAACATTGCTGAGATAATTGATAGTCGTTCCATCGTGAGCCTCTTGGGGCGTATTATGAAGGTATGTACCATATTCTGCCTCTATCTAGCTGTTACCCACGGCTTCGCACGCAAATCTTAAGAACCGAAGTCCTTATATTACTTAGTAAATTTTTTTTTTACTATAATTAAATTTAAGATTAAATTAGTTATATCTCCGATGCCACGATTGAGCTTGCTTTGTTGTCTCGATCGAGAGAATATGTACACACGGAGTTTTGAGAACCATACTTCTGTCAAAAAAAAACAACTAAGGTTGATTTTATAACATTCTTTATATTTGTAGCCAAACGTAAAGATAGTAATTATGATATCTGCATTACTCTTCTGATCAAGCATGAGCATGGTTTATATTAAATAAATATTGCAGTTAAAGGTGAATTTTTACGTCAAATTTGAATTGTATTATCTGGATAGTAAAGTCTATGTTTAACAGTGATTGCAAAAAACAGTTTAAACAAAATTTGTCGTTTCTCTTAAGCTTACTCTATGCTTTAAAACTATAAGTGTAATATATGTTTACAAAGAACAGCTGATTAAAAATTGAAAAGACGTTAACATATGTTTTGCTGCAATGCATTTCTTATGGGTATTTCTGTAACCAGTGGGGGCGGAATCCTGAATCGGGAAAGGGATGGGCATAGCTTATAAACCTTCTCCGTGGAAAAAATTACATATACGTACAAATTTTCATCATGATCGGTCCAATAGTTCACGATTCCATAAAGGACAAACATACAAACATTCATTTTTATATATATAGAAGATATATACTTATATATACAGTATATATAAGTAAAAACAGTACAAAGTGTATAAACGTTTAATATTTAATTTAAATAGCCGCCATGTTGGTTTTTAACTATTTTTGCCTTAATTTACAACATTTTAACTATCTAACATGATCTTATAGAATTAAATCACGCTAAGTTATTATGTGAAATGAGTATTTTTATTCAACACAGTATTTTACACGTTTTTTACAGCAAAATATGAGAAAATCAAATACAAAAAAATTATACACATTACAAATTTTAAAAACTTTGTAAGGTATACCCTATTCATGAATTTACATGTCATAAGAAGGCACCATTTCTCAAAATATTAATTAATTTATTATTATGATTATTTTTTATTTACCTGTGTGTGTGAGCGCGCGCGCGCGCGCGCGCGCGTGTGTGTGTGTGTGTGTGTGCGCGCGCGCGCGTGTGCGTGAGGCGCGCGAAGCAATAAACAATCTCACCCACACACACACGTACACAACCTCCCTTACCACAGATGTATCAAATATAAATGTTATGTAGGCACGAACAACAAACACATCTCATTCATAGTCTACACACATAAATCCTTACATAACTATAAAGAAGGTAATAAAATTACAAACTAAAATCTAATTCTAACTAATAAAATTACTATTGTGCTGAAAATAGGCTACATACTTTATTCTTATGCGAATACTATCGAAGTGTTATATTTCAAACACAAATGTTATCTAGTTATGAAAGACAAAAAATTATGAATAATTTGGCATATGTTATGGATATAATTAATTCACATATGTCATAGTTTTTGATGTGATAGTTTTTTTTTATTTTTTTTAGAAAATGATGTTACATACCAAAATAACTCTAAGTTAATTGCAAAAATAAATATTAAAATAAAATCTTAGTTCACTTGTACTTTAAATTTATGGAAACATTTTTTTAAACAATCTCATGATTTAATTTGGTTAGGAACCCGTTTCTCTTACTATTTTAGTATAATCCATCCTCTGACGATTGGGGACAACTTGTATGAAATAGAAAATATAAAATACCAGACTTAAAATTAAGAACTCATTGCCGAATGCTGTTGAATAGCTATTTAAATAGAGTTGAAGATAAAAAGCCTCGCTAGTAAATGAAGTGGGAGAATGAGGGATTTGCGGCGAAGTGCTCACACAATACACAATACACATTGTGCCAGGTCCGGTATTGTGCTCACCGTACCGCACTATTGGGCTCTCAGTCTCTCTATTGACTGTTTGTAAACATATTCCACCAGGAGAGGTAAATCCGTAACAGTAACGTTTCAAGACAATCGTTATAGATTCTTCCGCGAACAAAATCACCATTTCGCATAAAAGCAAACAGTAAACATAATCCCTGGTACAACTATCGAGATGCCGAGATGGATTATATGAAAATAGATCGTAGCTTTGTAGTTAGAAATTGTTGTAAGTTTCAAATACAACTATTAAAGGTATTTTACGGAAAATAAGGTACATTAAAATAATCAGTTAAGTTAATAACTTCTAGTGAGCGTCAGCTAGTAATTTATAGCTAACGTATGGGTAGAATAAGGAAGGTCCTTCAAAATTTTGTATAACAAAAACCGTTACATTGCATCCCATATTTTCAAGTGTACAGATTGATGGTCATTGAAAGGTTTCTCCGGGTAAGAAACGACTTTCAAATTATTTATGTATAAATTTAAGAACAGAATCTTAACCATGAAATCGGACTGTAATAAAGTTTCTTAGTGAATACCTGTGAATTGACATAACTGTCCATTACAAATTTGATGATTTTTCTGGGGTTTCAGTTTTAGGTGCTGTTAGTTCTTAATGTTTAAGAACTTGGATACTGTAGTTTTTTTTGTGCATCACTTAAGTAATAGAATATACCAATTTGACGAAGTTTATTTTGAAAATAAAACAATTTAATAAATAAGGCATTATTTTAAATGAATGTATAATAAATTAATCACTAAAATAAGTTAAAACGTATTGCCTGAGAGTGTATTGCGAAACCTATTAATTCGGTGGTCTGTCAAACTTTCTCTTCTGACTGCCTATATGTCTAGATGGCGTGTGTCTGTTTTCCACTAGATATCTCAAAAACGAATTCGTTTATGAATAGACAACAATAAGTTTTATGACGGTGTATACATGTCCATCCGATTTAGCTGAGAATCTTTGAGGTTGTCAAAATTTTCTTTTGTCTGCTTGGCGACTGTAAAATTTTTTGTCTGACTGGCTGTCTCTGTCTGTCCGTTTGATATCTACAAGAATGAAATGAGCTATAGTATTGAAATTTTCCATGTAGTCGGTCGTACTTCTACCTTTTAGTATGATAAGAGTAGTATCCTAGACTTTTGCAATTCTATATCTATACCTACTACAACAACATAGAAACTTTAGACGATATACCGACCGATAAAGGAGTCTTCTTGTTTATACATATCATCACAAGAGAGCAGCATTCGCCAATCAGTATGAAGTCTACAGGGGTTGAATGTGCACGGAAAACATCACGCAAATATATGTTTTATTTTTTCTTGAATGAACCAGAGTAATCATGAAACAAGATGTCGCCCCTCAGTGTGGTCGATAACTTGGTGGTAAGGGGGGAGGGAGAACTTGACGGGGTAAGCGATCTACTTTACCACCCACATCTCCGGAACAGGTAAATAAAAAGCATTGTAATTAAAGCAATTTAATACATAGAAATGTTTATTTCAAAAAATTATATTACAACAAAGTTCTATTTTTAATATTTTGTTGGCTCAAATTAAAATGTATTTATAATACATTTTTTCACTATATTTTTCAATCATCATAACAATCCTTTTGAGAATATGAAATACTATTTTCAATATATTCTAAGAGGGGGGACAAGTATAAAAACCCAAAGGAATACACGAACCGTTTGAAATGAAACGTAAAAGTTTTGGGGGGCTTTAGTGAAAATGTCTTTTACAGAGTAGGCTGGTAGGCTATAGCTGTGAGGAGGGAATTCAGGATAACAGACATTCAGGTTATTCAACTAATTTATTTCAGGTATACTTTGTAATTTTGTACTTAATTTTTTGTGATTATGATGAAATTAAATAAGTTACCTACTTTTATCCTCTTGATCCATTATTCTATGATTTTCTCTAGTAATATAATAATAACCTTTTCAAATTATGCTTTGACAAAATTACAAACGTTTTAAAAATTAATTATTTAGTTAAAATAATAGTTTAGATTTGTAACTATAATATTGAAATGAAAATTTAATTTAATTTATTTAATTGCAGTAAAACATTTGAATTTGTAATTAAAAAATGTATAAAAGTTTAAAATTAGGTAATTATATAAAGTAATTTGTTATTTAATTTTGGAAAATAATATCATTTTTATTTGGATTATGTTGAAATTTTACGTAATTGTAATTTTCGACAATATATGAATAAAATTTTCAGCTTTATTTTTGACAAAAAGTTTAAATTGTACATGTACATTTTACATCATTACATCATATTTATTACTTCAATACAGCAAGACTATATTTTATTCATATTTAAAGCAATTATTTGAATGAAAATATTTTTTTCGTTCTCTGTTAAAGTGAACACAACTTTTATTTAAGTTTACCAACCGTTTTAGAGTCTCGCAACTGGCCATTGTCACTGTTACATGTATAAGTGTTTTAACTGTCAATCTGCTACCATAAATGGAAGCGTAAGTGTTACACAAACATCTCCCCGCCTAGTATATTTGGCGATTAAATCTTTAACAAACATCTGGTTAGTTCTATGAGAATGAGTTCCGACACGTAAAGTTATTTCTGACAGACAAACAAAAGCTTATATTATGGACCTCTAAATTTCTCACAAGCAGTGTTGATTATTGTATAGCGTTAATGAACGTGTTTACTCAAGAATTTTTTATGTTTATGTGAATCTTCAATTTTAAAATTAATTATTGATTTAAAAACAAAATGCATAGTACTTATAAAAGTAATGTCATCCTTAAACCAATTAGTTAAATTTAGAGACATGTCTTGTTTTTAATATTTATTTTCATGCCTTTTTTATAGTCATGCAATACCGCAATATTTTATAGTATCTTTTTTTATAATATAGAAACTGTGTGTTAATAATCAGAATGCTGTTTTACATAACAGATTTTCGTTGTAAAATACTAGGATTTATTTAATTTTTAAATCTTGACATAAGAAAGGATATAAAATACACAACTCTTATATAATCTTATACTATTGTTTGTAAAAAGAGTCGATCTGTGTATCAATAATGTTTCATATCTTGCTGTTTTAACTATATTTTAAAATACTAATATTTTTATATTTAGTCATTTTAAAATCTATATGATAATTTTGACCAAGTATAAAAAGTATTAAATTTATAATGCAATAACTTTATTCAAGTACGGTGTACGATACATGGAAAATAAACAATATAATAAATGGGTTAACCAACGTTCAGTTGATGGGCGGCTATAAAGAGAACTGAGTGAGTTGAAATTTGCAAGAGAGTATCTATTATGTGTAGTTCTGTTGTTGTCAGTTTTCTGTTTATATGTTGACTGTAGTGTCTGACGTCAAGTATGACTAACTGTCATCGGTTGCATACTGTGTTGGTTGTTATGTATACATTAGTAATGGTAGGATAATCTTATTTAATGTAATAAAGAAGAACCTTGCCGAATTTTATATTCTAGAGAAAGCACCCATCGTTATAAAGTGAAATTTGAGATTTTTAGTGGTTCTTTTAAGATAAAAATATAAAATTTACAACCCCAAGATGTAAATTTGTATCTCTGATGTAATGCAGGACAAAATAAACTTCGTATATCCATTAAAGTTCTTAGAAGAAGAAAAAAGTACTGAAGATTTTTATTCCTATTTTAGACATTTGAGTGAAAATATTTAAAGGGGGATTTATCTACATCAGTGACATTTTATAAAATATACTACAGTATTGGCAATCAGGAATTGCGGCTAAAGGGTAGGGTAGTTGCCTTGTACGCACGCATCTCCACACTCAAGAGTGTACTGTGTGAGTTTCCTTTTACGTCTCAGGTTACTCAGTGATATCTTAGTCTGAATACTAAGCAATATTATGTGACTTTTTCATTGTTGATATTTATTTGTTAAAAAAATATATATATAACAAATTATATATTATATATGTTATATTAATTGTTGTCAAGGATCTATTTTACAGTGTTATCAGCGCACTTATCACATTTCTTCTCGTTATAAATATAAGCTTTGAACTCCAATAATGTATCAATGTTATTTTCCAATATAATGTATCAATGCAAATTAGTTTGTTATATTTGATAGCACTTACGATTTAATTCCTCTACAAATTGTGTTATGTTACGTATAGTAGGCACTATCTCAAGGGATGTGTTTCTACGCACTATCAGTGCAGGTTGCCATCTCGGATGCCATCTGGATGCCATCTCGGATGCCATCAGTGGATGCCATCTCGGTGCTGCCATCCACTGGGCATATTTTGAAACCGTTCGAAAACTATACATACATTATAAACCTCTTCATAATTGCATATTATTTTTTGTAAATGGAAATTTTTTAAGATTTGGGTATATTTAATGGAATTTGACCTATAAATATTACATGAGCACATATAAATTGAAACCGTTTATACAGTCTGAATCTTAAAAAGATATTTACAACTGAATCACAAGTACAGTAATAATACAGTGCGAGAGTTTTAACTTGGATGGACAAGCATATGCCAAACAAGTTTGGATAGCTGTTCAAATTCCTGTTAGTACTTTAAACGCGTTTTATTATCAGAGGAGATCTTGTGTTCTGGGGTGCAGTGAATAGAGGTATAATCTGCAGTTTATATAAAATGTCAGGGTGGTGTTAGTATATGTGAAGTTTAGAACAGTTTTTAAAAACTTAAGTGCTACTGTTCTCTTACAAGCTCATGAAGGGTGGGAGGCATTATTGAAGTATCCAAGGGGTTTTAGTAACTTTCTTAATTGATGGAGGGTCCACAGATGTTAAAGACCCTAGCAGGTCATGATTGTACTTTTAAGAATTAAATAAAAAACAAGATATATATATAATATATATACCGGCCCTCAGGGGCGGTCTAACTTTCGAGGCCGTACGGGTAGTGGCGACCCCGAGGTACCCTAGCTAATGCTCCAGATCCCTTCTCTTCTTGTTCTGGAGGCCTATGGCTGGCACACTTTTCTATGTGTCAGCCTATCTCTCTTCTTCACTCTCTTCTATTTGAGGTAAACTTCCTCAACCCTTCGATTTAGTTTTCCTTTCATTTCTCCCACTAGGGGCCAAGCCACGGTGGAACAGCATAGGCCAGGGCTGAATGGCTGGTGGCAAACCAGTCTTTACTATGCGGACTCTGGACACCGGCGACCCTCCAGTTTAAAAGCAGCTTACCCAGGCATGCGGGGCTCTGTCTGGGTCGACCTTCCATTCCCTAGCTACTCGTGGGAACATCATGGAAAAAAACAAAAACAAAAACCAAAACCAACCAACCCTTGAAACAGTTCCTGAAGCTGTTTCTAACCTACCTCTTCCTGCTGAGGTAACTCCTGAAGCTACCTCGCACACACCATCACCTGGTAAAACAACTCAAGAGGTTGTTATGCCAACATCCCTACCTTCTCCTCAACAAAGTGCCTTAGGAACACAGGAGGTTCCATTGCACACTGAAGCTCCCATACATGGCAAGGCTTTATCTGAGGAAGGTAGTACAAGCGCTGAGGAAGCAAAAGCCCTTCAAGATGTAGAAGATCAGCTCCTCAACAGCCCAAGCACTCCCATGTCTACAGGTACGCTGGATGATGCCACAGAGCAACTCGGCAACCTCAGAATGAAGAGGCCTAATCTCACCACTGCTCAAAGGAGAGAAGCACTAAAGGCTAAACTTCTTGAAAAGGGTGAAGCTTTTGACCCTTCCAAGTGGAGGAGGGGGAAAAAGAAGAAAAAGAACCCAGAACGGCAGGAGGTCTCAACTCCGGGCCCAACTGCGGGTACCAAGGCGGGGGAGGGGTCGGCCAAACGCCCCAGAGGCACCTCGGTCACCCCACCCTCCGCTGAGGGGCCCGCAAAGAAGGCTAGGAGGGAAACCCAAAAGCCCGAAGCCCACGATCCCGAGGCCTCTGGTAGCACACCCAAGGCTACCTACAGAGAGGTCGCGGCGATCAAAATAGCCATAGCCCTCGAAGGCTACCCAGAGGCGAAGCTTAGTGTAGAGCAAGGAGAAGCCATCGAGGACGCAATTATGGAAGAAATCCAACCCCTGGAGGATGGTTCCGTTCCATCGTTTGCGGGCACCTACCTAGAGAAAGGTGTTTTAATTGCTTCCTGCATCAACGAGCACACCAAACGTTGGCTGGAAGAAGTTATTCAAAGAATAAAACCTCTGGGAGATGACATCTCTCTGAGAGTGGGTCTGCGTAAGGACATCTTGAGGTCCACTAGGGTGTTTTTCAGAGCTCACCCGAAGCTTCTGAAGAAGACACCTGAAAAGGTACTTGAAATGTTCAAAAAGCAGAATCCCAACCTAAATGTAAACGAGTGGAAAATCCTTCCATCCAAGCCAGATCCGAAAGGTTACGGATTCGTCTGTTTCCTGGACGAGGTCTGCTACAAGGCTGTGAAGGCTTCCAACTGTAGAGCCAACCTAGGACTCTGGCAGGTCTCAATTGTCTCCTCGACAGTCAAGGACAATGCCACGAGTTCTACAAATCAACCTCCAGCACAGTAGGGCTGCTTCGGCAGCCTTCTGCCAGTTCTTCCTCCAGGAGGGATTCGATCTGGCATTGATTCAAGAACCATGGCTTCACCAAGGGAGAGTGGCGGGCCTAAATGAAACCAAAGGTAAGTTAATTTACTGTACCTCTCTAAGGAATGTCAGGACCTGCATCCTGTTGAAGAGAGGCTTGGATTTTCTAACCCTCAACGAATTCTGCTCCAGAGATCTCACTGTGGGCACACTGACCTGGAAGAATGGAGGCATAGTACAGAGCACAATTGTAGGCTCCGTATACTTGCCATATGATGCCAGGGAACTCCCTCCATCAAGAGACCTAGAGCTCCTGGTGGAAGAAGCACAAGCTAGACGTCAACAACTTCTTCTAGGTTGTGACGCCAACGCCCATCACTCTGCTGGATGGGGCAGCACCAACACTAACCCCAGAGGTGAGGCACTTTTACAATTTCTTCTAAGCAGGGACCTATTTATATGTAATAAAGGTAACCGCCCCACGTTCGCAACACGAACTAGACAAGAAGTTATTGATATAACAATCTGCACACAAGGTATACTTGGAATGGTTGATAAGTGGCACGTAAGCGAAGAGGCCTCATTATCGGATCACAGGTATATCCGCTTCAACTTGCAAGATGAGGCTGCAGAGGTCCTCTATCGCAATCCCAGGAGGACTGACTGGTTGGGATATAAGTCTGACCTTCAGTCACAGTTGGGATCGGTAGGCGGAAGGGTGCGATGCTTCACAGATATAGATCAGATAGCTTCTGACCTGCAGAATGCTATAATCAATAGCTTCCACGACAATTGTCCATTGCGACGGGGGAAGAGTCAAACCAATACTAAGTGGTGGACTGCGGACCTCGCTCGCAAAAGGGCTAATGTTAGGAAGCTGTACAATCAATGCAAAAGGAGCCGTATCTGGGAGTCCTATCATAGAGCTCTAACAGAATACAGCCTAGCAATTAAAAAGGCAAAACAAAGTTCCTGGAGGCAGTTTACACAGAAGGTGAATGAGTTAAGCGCGGCAGCTAGACTGCAACGTTTACTAGCCTCAGGTCCAACCGGTCACTTGGGATCTTTAAGGTCCCAGGGAGGTCAACACACTTCCGGGTCTAGTGATAGCCTCAAACTTCTCCTTGAGACTCACTTCCCTGATTGTATCTTTGAGAATGACAACACTGGAACGTCTGGTAACCATGAGGCAGGCTCACGGCCAAGAGCTTATCGTGGTAGCTGGGCCATTGCCAGAAGGATTGTCACTCTCTCTAAAGCCAAATGGGCAATTTCTAAATTTGCCCCTTTCAAATCTGCAGGAGGGGATGGAATCTTTCCGGCCCTGCTTCAACAAGGGCCGGAGAATCTCCTTACCCTTCTATGTGAACTATTCAGGGCGAGCCTAGCTTATGGGTACATACCACAAGCCTGGCGTCTCAACAGGGTGGTCTTCATCCCTAAAAAAGGGAGAGCGGACTATTCTGTCCCTAAATCTTTTCGTCCCATCAGTTTATCTTCGTTTCTACTGAAAACATTAGAAAGACTGGTGGAGAGGCACCTGAGAAAGGGAGTTCTCTCAGACACTCCCCTTCATCGCAACCAACATGCATACCAGCCAGGCAAATCTTGTGAATCAGCACTGCACCAACTAGTCAGTAGGATTGAGGATAGCCTGTCCGCCAAGGAATTGGCATTGTGCACCTTCATAGACATTGAAGGAGCTTTTGACAATGCTAAATTCACTGCAATGGTAAGTGGAGCACAGCGACGTGGCCTCGAGCCAGCTCTGTGTCGGTGGCTTAGGGCCATGCTGTGCTCCAGACGGATCAGGGCCGATCTCAATGAAGAATCGCTCGTGATCGCACCCACAAGGGGATGTCCTCAAGGAGGCATCCTGTCACCTCTACTGTGGAATCTAGTAGTAGATGGTCTACTTGAGGACCTTACTAACAATGGAATCTATGTCCAAGGATATGCAGACGACATAGTCCTTATGGTACAGGGAAAATATACAAATGTTGTTGTTGATATCATGAATACCAATCTTCAACATGTATACAACTGGTGTCAGGGAGAGGGACTGAAAGTAAATCCCTCTAAGACAGTAGTTGTACCATTCACTAGGAAAAAGAAACTAGAGTCTCTTTCTAGGCTGAAACTCGCATCCACACAGCTTGAGTGGTCAAAGACAGTCAAATATTTAGGACTGACTCTAGACCATAAGCTTACGTGGAATGATCATCTTAACAATATCCTGCACAAAGCAAAGTGGGCGCTCATGACGTCCAGGAGACTTGCAGGAATCTCATGGGGCGTAAAACCCCATATAGCACTATGGCTTTACAAAGCAGTTGTAAGGCCTCAAATCACTTATGGTTCATTAGTCTGGTGGACAAAGGTGAATCAGGTAACTGCCAAAGCCAAGCTTGAAAGCTTACAAAGGCTTGGTACAATCTTTGCAACCGGAGCATTCAGGAGCAGTCCCTCAGCGACCCTCGAGGTGGCTTTAGGACTTCTACCTCTTGATGTCCATATAAAAGCTGAAGCGCGTAAATCAGCTTATCGGCTGGTGGTTGCTGGCTTGTGGAGGAATGGCGCGTCTAACGCGAGCCATGGCGCCATCACTGAAGCTGTAAACCCAAGCGCTATTCTCGAAATGGTCTCCGACATAATGAGAACGGAGTTCGTATTTAATAAGCCATTCTCTGTTGACTTCTACTCCAGAGATGAGTGGAAATCGCAAGATAACATCCCAACAATAAGAAAGAGCTTTGTCTGGTACACGGATGGCTCGCTTATTAAGGGTAGAACTGGATATGGAGTGTTTAGTCAATCCCCTAGAACTGCCCTTTGCGGCAGTTTGGGTCGGAACTGTTCCATATTTCAAGCCGAAATCTATGGTATCCTAGCCTGTGCCAACCTAGGCCTCACTAGAGGGTACCAGGGAATGAACATCTGTATAATGTCAGACCGTCAGGCAGCTCTTAAAGCTCTTGACTCCAACAGCATCTCATCCATGCTTGTGTGGGAGTGCTTTAACACTCTCTGCAAGCTTGGATCACGCAACTTTGTGCGTCTTGGTTGGGTACCGGGCCACACAGGCATAGGTGGTAACGAATGCGCCGACAGGCTTGCCAAAAGCGGAGCAAGCATGCCATACACCGGTCCAGAACCGAGTTGTGGTATAAGCAAGTCAGCCGCTTACCAAAGTATAAACAAATGGTCCAGGAAGACACACCGCTTGCGGTGGCAGAGTCACCAAGGACAAGCACTCGGCAAAAGACTGCTTGCTGATTCTAGCTCCTGCTTCACCAGATGGCTGATGGGGCTGGGCAGGGATCGGGTTAAGCAAGTGATTGCCTTGATCACTGGACACAGCCACTTCAGGAAACACCTAAACACTCTAGGTTTACGACATGAGGACTTGGAGTGCAGACTCTGCAATAAGTCTGAAGAGACTGCAAAACACATAATACTGGACTGTGAGAGACTGGGAGCAAGGAGAAGGGCTCTTTTCGGTGATAAACAACCAGGCGACGAACCAGATGCTAGTATCGGGGAAAAGCTTCTTAGCCTAATTAAGGGCATCTGGGATCTGTCAATCCACCCCCAATACCCCAAAGCAAAAAAAAAAAAAAAAAAAAAAATATATATATATAAATAATTTCCTCTTTGTATTTTTTATTTAGATTCAATTACAAAGCTCCCGAAGCGCTATAAGATGTAAAATTAAAAGATCATATTTATTTGTAGAATTCACACACAAAAATCCATCGTCCTCCTTAACCTTTGTTATTACCTTTCGTTATGTATACAACAATACAATATTATAATATGTATTTATAGTAATAAAAATTAAAAACATTATAAAAACAATTCCACATTTATTTAAGTTTAAGAATCTGACACAATTGTGAGGCACGATATATATGTCATTTTTATTCACTGTGCTTAGAAATATAAAAAACGACTTTGCACAATTTTTTTATGAACTATGGTATTATGGAATAAATTTAAAAAGCTAAAATTTTTCAAGTTAATACTAAAAATAAATTAAATTTCCACGGAGATATATTGTACGGAAAGCCATTGGAAAGGGCCATTTCCAGTGGGAATGTACAATTTACGCCAGGAGAGGGCAGCCAGCGGCAAGTCCGTCTGTTTCACTTCAAAGTACCTGCCTGGTTTGTTTCAAAGGGACTGACGGAGTGGACGCGCTGTAACTGTATTGAATTAGAACGGTTGGCCACCTGCAAGCAAACTTTGTTTCCAAACAGTTAGCTAAGGGTGGTTTCCTTTAGACTCTAAAGATAAGTAGTTATTGAACTCCTCGTATTTACATACCTGGAGAACTCTTTGAATTAATGTATTGCTTTAATATTTTGACTCAGCAAGTTTTGAATTTTGTAGCACATTAACGCTAAGGCCGGTGAAATATGAATTAATACAAACGCATTCTTTCGAAACGTATCTAGTATGTATATTCTTTATATTTTAAGTACAGTAAATGTTTTCAGTTTTAAAATCCCGTACAGTATTTTTGTATCGTGTTGCAATAATTGTATCTTAAACTGAAGAAATAAAGTAAAATCTCATAATCTATAATATTATATATTTTAAAGTGAAGGTCCAGCCAAAGATTTGGGTTAGTCGCTTTATATCAGTGTACAAATGCACTTTTCTTCTAATTCCCGAGAACGTGGAACATACTTTTGTTCAATATATTTTACTGCTGAAATGCTGTCATAATTTATAACATTATTACGGAAATTTTCCGTTTCTATGCGTTACAGTAAGAGATTCACGATGTTTCAAGAAGTGATATCTGTCCTCTTCGTCAAGTACAAAATCTCGAATTATAAGGTTAAGCAGGCGAGAAAGCGCGCGGTTAAGATAATATATAATAATGTAAACACAGTAGTAACAGAAGACAGCTATCATGTAGTTGTACGCCAAAAAATAATCCCAATTTGCCTAAATATACGCCATATCTAGTGCACAACCTGCTGGATTGATGAAACTTTACCAAGGTGAATCCACCTGATTAAATTGTTCATATATTGTTTTAAGAAAATTTGCTCACCGTAGGACCTCCTCCTTCCATTCTTTTTCAGTAGAGCTAAAAGGTCCTGGTTTTCACAAAGAAAAAAAAACACGTATTACATTGAAAACTGTCTTTTCATACGTTAAGTTAGTGGTTTTATGTATTCCTCTCCGCACGCCTTTTCTGCTACACCAAACCTAGAATATTGTAATCTGTAACAAAGTCGGGAATAATTTGATTCATCTCTTTGATACTCATTTGCTTTGAATAATATATGGATATAGAATCTTTGTTATTTTAAATCATTCCATTGCGTTAAGTTTTAATAAATGCAATAAACAAAGTTCCAATATTCATTGAGCAAATGAATAGTATATTACTGCTAAATGATCAAAATGTTATGTATAATATAACTATAGGAAATGTAAATTACTAATAAAAAATCATAAATGGCCAACAGAAGAAAAAGGCTGGGAGATTTTTTTTTAATTTGAGCGTAGTCTGATCCCTTTATTAATTCGAAGATGTAATAACGATTTTGACCACCCACGGTCGTTTATTGATATGAAATATATTTTGAATTCTAAATCATTTATAATGTTCGGATACCTTTTATCACGTCTAAAATATTTATAATAGAAAATAATACCTTTTTATACTAATTTAATTACAAAATGAGGTTTTTTTTATTTTATGTTTATGTTCTTATATCGGTAATTATAATTGGCAGTCGCACATATTTAGTGATTGCAAATTTTTTGGTCGGATAAACATGTGTTTTGCAGTTAGTTAAACTTTTACATGAGGTGATTACAAAAATTTTCTGATAATGATTTATATATAGAAACTTGACATTCTACTAAGAATTAAGGGCAATCAGGGAAAAAATGGTTATTTATATTATTATTACATTTAAAGTTACTATAGAAAAATAAAAAAGGAAAACTAGAAACAAATTAAGAAAACGTATCAATGCACACTATCTTAACACTATATGTAATAATTACATAAAAGCAATCTAAGACAACTGTCTTCAATCTCATCAAAAATGTAGTATACAAGTTAAAATGAGCCCATCGACCGCGTAATCAGTTAATTGTATTACTTTTGTCGTTATCTTCTACTGCAATAAATAGAGATAAAAATCTAACTTACCAGCTGTGAGGAAATTTTCCAACTGTGTTTAATAATCTTCTCCTTGTGGATTTTGAAGTTGAGCCGTGTTTCTCTTCAAGCAAATCGTCAAAGGGAATAATTGACGTTTATTCTGGCTCGTTTTTATCCCTGGAGCGACCTCACATTTCACCTTCTCTCGCCCTAATTTCTCTGAAACAATTCATCCTCCTCATAATTTTCAGTATATTTACAACACCATTTTTCAATTCAGTAATGTCAAAGGACCACCGTATTTAGTGATCCAGCGAGACTAATCTATGAATGATGAATTTAACATTGTGCGTGGAAGTGTAATAGTTGTATTTTCATAATAAAATTGTTTTATAAGTGTTTTATTGTAGAAGCCTATTTTAAAACATTTAAATTGCCCCTCCACACAGGCTTCGCCTTAGAGGTTTCACCTTTACTTTCTCTCCAAGCTTTTTTATTTGTTGTTATACGTATCATTGTTACATTAATATATTTGGCAGCGTTTACTGGCCAGACTTAGCATTTAAACTAAGCTAAGTTTGAACTATTATAATTGTTATGTAACTCTTGTAATGCTTGTTTGAGAAAATGAATATATTGTTATCATCATCATCATCATCATCATCATCATCATCATCATTATTATTATAATCTTTCGTCAAAAATGACTGAAAGAGTATATAATGGGAGCCAAGAACCAATTTGCACTGTTTGAGCACACAATCTAGTGTTTCTTTAAATCCGTAGAGATACTTAACATAAGAAAGAAATCAGTCGTCGGCGGCGCTAATTGTGGTGCAGGTCGAAGTGAGACGGCATAAAAAGTCTAGTGTTAAAAATATGAAACGATAATATTTTTTTTAATCATATTTTTCCTAGCTTGACGCAAATCAAACCAATCATCACACTCGTTTAATGTGCGGTAGCTAACCATATACAAACCCTGGAATCGGTGACTTTCACCCTCTTTATCTAGTACTCTGACAATGATATAACTATTATTTATGTACCTAAAGGTCAGTTAAAGCGTATCAGCCTAGAAAAAATGTAATCTGAGGTAACCTGTTATTTCAACCTTTACTTAAACTAATGTAACTGAAAATTAATACCTTTGCGGTTCTTCTGATCGGTTCAATCTTTACGAGATTTAGACATATTCATATTTTGGCATCTGAATCATATTCATAATTTTATTTTAATGTATTTGAAACTGCATATTTATGTTAAATAAAAAAACTTACTTAGTCCTATCTTATTAACACCGATTTATATTAAATAGTAAATAGTTTAAAACAATAAAAAGTCATTTAAAAACGAAAACAAAATTTTATAAATGAAAGTAAACATAACGATTATTAGTTTATGATAGAATCATTTTGATTGTATTGATGAATTTTATATTCCAGCCGTGTGATGCAGTTAAAAACTGAGACGTCATTTGTCCTGTAATCTAGGGAGAGTGCCAAACAGCGTGGAACATTTAAGTTTATGATGGATTTCCACTCTATGACATTTACGATGTTCTTTAAACGTATGATCTCTCAATGTTCCAACATAAACGGATACTAGAGACTTACTTGCATGATACAGCTTGGACAGCGTATTACAGTATGATAGGAATCATGGACCAATGATAACTTATTCCCTTGTTTCTGAGAATTAAGTATAATCACATCTACAACATTTTCGGCATGCTAGATATTTTATAAGATTTTATTGAGTGTGCTTGAATAAAGAAAATATTCAAGTTAGTTCAGCCTCTTACAAATTCTAACACTCAACCAAGTAGTAAATTGCTCGTACAAACTGAAAAGCTAATTTTATTGTAACAAATATGAGCTCACTACTAGTCTCATATTTACACAACTTATATTATTATGATTCTTATAAGGCAAATAATACTTAAAAAATAATTCCATCTTAATTTATAACACTTCTTTATTATACACGCTATTCCTTTAATAATAGCATATATACACTATGCGCAAACAATTTAAGTTGTAAATTTCCAATTTGGTAAGGTAATTTGTTAATCACATAATTTATATATTCACAATTGATTATTTTTGTATTTTTTCAGAAGATTATGGTGCTGATGGACTGAATTGTATTGTGTATATAAATGTAAATTTCGATTTGGATGGTGGACGCGGAGTAACAGAGTTACAGTCGCAAGAGTAATCCATTTCACTAATAGAACGCTTGGTCACCAAGAATTTTAAAACAAAACTTTGATGCGCACTAAAATCGAACACGTGCTACACAAATCAAGGGTCAAGGGTCCCCGCGTCGCGTTGTACAACACTGGAAAACACATCTGAACTTAGAATACACTGAACAGTAAAGTGTGGTACATAGTTCTGGGAGACGACAACAAGTAGGCTATCAATAAATTATCTTCATATTCCTCAATGAACATTTCAACTCTTTCTTCTTTTCGAAGGTAAATATTTTACAGTTATTGTCTTAATTTTATAGTAATAAACGAAATAAACACTTACGTGCTTTCACAATAAAACGCGATGATTGGAGCTTAAACTGATTTTTTTTTCATTCATTTGTATTACTTGTTTTCAATATTAATAGATTATTAAATTGTATAAAACAAATGTATATCAAAAATATATTTACAAAATCTTTGATTATACAACTTAATGTTTAAATGTCTATAAAAAGATTGAATGTTTTCTTCTAATCACCACTGAGCCACTGAGTTTATATATTGAATTTAAACCGTCAGTTAAAAACAAAAACCTTTTGCTTTTTAACGTTGGTTGTACAACTTAACATAAATATTAATACTCGTAAAAGTTTTTGTTACTGTTGTTATTATTATTTATAATTTTTTTTCTTTAGCAAATAGACTCCTACATACCATTTTCACCTAGAACAATTTATCCTCTTCATTCTAAAACAGATATTATGTTAAAGCAGTCTCATCGAGTAAAATTGTTACATTTACATGCAAACTAGCAGAAAGACACGCAGACATCCATACAAGCGGTTAAAACGTAGACAAGCAGCCAGACAAGTTAACAAGCGGGCAAGCCGTTAAATAGTTTCGTTTAATACTCAAGTTTGATATTTTCCACGTAATTCTTATGGGGACACCAATGGTAACTTATCAAACCATTATATTCACTGCTTGTAAGGTGTACCTCTGCCCGGACACTAGTGATACATGGAAACCCATGTCTATGTCAGATATACGGGAGACACCAGGTCTCCAGGGACCGATATCTCTCTGTTCCTCTTCCTCGACAGGTCCTGTGTCAGAATATAACTTCTAGTTGTATTGGACTGTACGTTCAATCACTGGATATGTTACAAACAATCGTATCACTTTATTTACATTAATTTGATGCAAGACTATAATCTTATTCTTTATATAAAAAAGGGAAAGGCAGTCGCGGGACTGACCGACAGAAGTTACTACTTCTTATAGCGGGCTGTGAATATATATCTTGAAAATTATGTTTACTAATTATTAAATAATTATTTTTTTATATTTTAAAATAATAAAATACAACTTTTTTAGCACAAGCAAGTTTTATATTTTATATTAATTGTATGCAAATTTTTGTAATATTTTTTTACATTTATGTATTACAATAATCACTGGCATCTAAATATTAAAGTAATAAATATTTATACGTATTCATTATTATCGTTTATATTAGTTTCTATAATTTGCTCCTTACCATTTTAACTACAATCTTGTATTTCCGAAATAATTACTTCATTTCATTGGCATTATATTATAAAAAAGAAATTTGGGTTTATAATTGAAATATGAAATAAAATCTTGCTAAACATCTTTTAAACACATCTTATATATATATATATATATATTGTTCCATATCTCGCTGTACTTATATTTTTATCCTTTGACATTGTTAAAGTTAATTCGTCTTTTAAAAAATCAATTAATGGTTTTATCGTTTCTTCAGCAAAATTAGTTTTAAAATCTGTTTTACGTAATTTATTTTTTAAATAAATGAAAGGTAAGACTCAATGTAACTGATTAAAGAGTATAATCAACAGAAAGACTTCTTACAGGATTAAATTGCACTAAGGCTTTGTTAGCTACAAAATATCCTCTCAATTTATTTTAATCCTTTCTTAAATCTTGTCAGTACGAAACTAGTAGTGAACTAGAATAGGAATTAATATTAAACGTGCTGACATTCAATTTAGAATCCAATGAGCTGTAATACTATTATGAAATGATTCAGTAATTATTCAAAGCAGTAAAAATACTGCTTACCAAAGCAGTAAAAAATTCCAATGCCAAACAATCGTTGCAAAGAAACTAAAACGTTTGCAACGATTGTTTGGCATTGGAATTTTTTAGTATGTTAAAGTCACATTCCTACTAATAGTAGAGTTTGAATTGATTTTGGAAATTTTGACAGTTTTTAATTGGAGTTTAAGTAACACAACCTGAAAAATTCCATAACCAAGGAAAGTCTGCAGAAGCAGGAGTAGATCCAGACGTTGCGATATTTCGGAAACATTTACGTCAATAATAATATGAGTAAACTGATCGAACAAATTAGAAAACAAGTCATTGTAAAACACTTCTAGATTAGAGAAACGAAAGTTCAAAAATCCTGTCACACATTTTGAATAAGTACGGTAGTCATCATTTGATTGTTGGTTTTATGACATTTATTATTCAGTTATACACTTGGCTCATTCATGCTTTGGTGATTAGACATAGTTGTATGACACCGAGGTGAATCGGTTTGTATAACAAATTTGTGACCTCTCTTGTTACTGAACACCACCCTTTTGGTGCCGCAACTTTTACTTTCTCAGATATGAGAAAAGATAGTCTGTTATTAATTACAAAAGCTTCTTACTTTTCTCTCTTTGTATCAAAAGCTTTACTATACACAGACCCTATTTTACTATTTCACAGACTAAGAAGTTTTTGAAACGTTTTAGAAAATAACCATTTGAAAATGTGTTTGCCTTTAAGAGGAACACAATTTGATTTTAAACGTGTCTCATGTTGTCCAGATGGGGGATATAACATCTAGTTCTACCGCTCAGATTGTAAGTCTGAAAAACCAACATTGTTCCTCGACTACGTGCCAAGCAGTAAAACGAATGATACGGAAATGGGCCGGAGGTATATCATTGTGCCAAAGAAAACCCTTGCATGGATGATAACGAGTGCGATAACGCTCAGCAATCCTGTCATTGCCGGTCATCGAATGTTCACTCCAGCACTCTGTTCTATCTCGGTAAAGCTCCAACCTTCGAAGCTTGTATGCTCGGGGTGAGCACCATTGCAATGCTCAGTTAAGCAAAATTAACAAAGATTTTAATATAATGATTAATGTTTAATATAAATCTTTTTGAACACCCTTGTACCTTGTGACAAAACTCTAGTGGTATTATTGTCTTAATACGCAAATTATATATAAAGCGTGGCATACCCTTGAAGTTGGATGAAAACCTATTTTCTTTTAAGATCTTGCATTATTAGTTGCATTATTATTTGTTATTTAATTCTTTAGTAGTTGAGTAATAAACAGTTTGTAAGTTAAAGGCAAATGAAGTGGAGTTCCGAGGCTGTAAATGAAAACTATTTCTTAATGAAAATCTAAGAAACATGAAGTTAGTTATAAATTTATAAAGCATATTTATTCCAGTCTTAAAGGTATGCTTTGAAATATTGTGAAAATGTTAATCTTCAGCTCCCATAACTTGGAGAGGAACTGAATATTACAATTAAATTTATAAATATTCAATATAGTTTGTATTTTCAAAATACTTTCCGAATTAATCATTCTTCACAAAATACAGTCAAAATTGTTATTCTACGACTTCAGTTTTTTTAACCAAATGTTCATAAAATATGCTTTCGTTGCCCTTGTCTTCTTTCTGATATAGGCAAAACACTGTATAGAGTGTTGAAAATAATTAGAAATTCACGTTGTAGCTTTGTAACCATATTTATTTTTAACTCTTATTCTTATAATGGCCGCTTCATAAAACGGCGTATAATTCATATGCTACACTCATCATGCCTTATTTAGACAATTTAATTACAAATCCAACAATATGAAGCTCAGTTGATAAATAAGGGAGATAATTCATTTTTAATAAATTGATTGTAAAGACAATATTTTCTATAACTAGATCTTTGTGCTATAAATCAAGATAATTTACCATATTTCAAGTTACGATTACAGCAAACCTTTCTCAGATTAAACAATGTTATGTGAGAAAACTAAATGGTAGTCGTTCGGATAATTACTGACTTTTTAGATTGAATATGATATTTTGGTTTGCCTTAGGTCCGTATATAATTAAAGAGATTGGTGGAGAGTTCGGAAACATACTGTATAATCTTTTTGTTATTTTCGTACTATTCTCATCGGAAAATTAAGTATAATGCTATTGATACCATATAATTATATATATGTATATATTCGTCTACTCAATTAGGTACTTTCATTTAGTAGAAACCAGCAGGAATGAGCTTTAATTTATATGAAAATAAAAGACAATACTGACGGAGTACAGATTTACCCTGTAATTATTTCGTGAATTAGTATCAGTTAATCAATATGGATTATTTGCGTTTAGTGAGAGTATTATACAATACAGTTCCGCAATGATACATTGTTACCCGTAATTTGCTGATAGACTTGTATAATAACCGGATTAGCATAGTTAAACTTATTAACACAATGGATGGCTTGTTAATTGCTGGATCTATTATAGGAAGTGTTCTGTTTACTGTGATATAATTGGCTTGTAAACAGATTGAACACTTACTATACTCTTTTGTGTTTAATAGGCAATTTGGCGTTGTTGAATGTTGATCAACAAGCTTTAATTAAACTCTAAAAACTAAGTTTACTTTGTGCTCAAAATTTAAAGAGCTAAAATAAATCCTGTTACAGTAAAAATGTAATAATTAAAGGAAAAATATGAAACAACAGTTCCAAAACACAAAATTTCTAATTTTATGTGTAGTTGAATCATTGAAGTTATAATATCGATGGGCCAAACTCACATACCATTGTCACATGAAGAGTCGATTGCCGAGCGGTCTAAGGCTGCTTTGAGTTTACACTGGCGAGTAAATCTGCGCGAAAACAAGCTCATTATCAGAAATACAACAATCTCTTGAAGGATTTACAAAAGTCTTACAATCGTTTTAACAAAAATAGTGGTGTCTGTCTTTCTAAATGGCGTTATATATGCTCAAAAACACTGCAAATAAATTACTTCCGTGTTATTGAGATATCCCCCATCGTCACACAGAACTTAAATTTCTATTTAAGTATTATAGTATCCTTTCTTCCACAAATCAATCCTTTAATGTCAATCTGTTAAAAGCGTTAAAAAATGATAAATGTAGGCTATGTTAAGTGATACCAAAGTAACATTACTACCTTTCACAAAAGTTTTCCAAAACACGAGCGATGGCTCTGGTCATGTCTCCAACCAGCTTTGTCATAAGAATCGCAAAGCCCTGTCTTGTTTCTAGAGAAACTTTGTTGTAGAAACACATCTGCGTCAGTTCACATCAGGACTGCATTTCTCATTATATTTGATACACCTTTAGAGACCTTACTTTGTTTGAACAAATATACTTGTTATTATAGAATGTATAAAACAGTGTTTTTGTCACATTTTGTGTAACTTTGGAGACCTCATTTAGTCTGTTAAAACCCGATATGTGATTAAATTGTTATGGAACATTATACAAATATGACATTGAACATTTTAAATAGGTTAGACACTAAAAGTAAAATGTTATATGAACAATAAAGTTATTAAAATAGTTTTATTTGTATTTAATATAGAGCTTCTTACAGAAACATGTATAAAGCATGTAAATTATACACATTTTGTATTGACAGATAATAGTTTTGGCATTGAGAGATTAAAGTCTAAGTTTCTGAAGTGAAACATTTATGGATTTGAGACGAAACGCAGAAACGGCTGATGGCACCAAATTCAGATTCATAAATACTATAACGGATTATTATTTTGCTAAACACATAGTTCTCTAAAAATTGTTAATTGTTTTCGATTACACTTTCATTTATTGCTATATAATAATAAATAATATTAGTATGATAGAATTGTGATTAAATCATGTATTTATTATAAAATAACTGTTAATAATACATTAGCTCTTTCAGTGCCAACGTCCGTGCAGCACGGACAATCGCAATTTTTCTAGGAATGCCGACGACCAAATAGCACGAACGCTAGTTTTTAACGAGATAACAGTCTATATTTTTAACCAAAACTTCATATTTTGGTATTCGAAAGCCTTGCTTACGATTGATGGATTTTTTGTATGTAAAAGTCTTAAATAACACGTTTCCCCTTTAACAATCCATAGCCTTGTTTCCTGTACATCCACAGCAACCACTAGTTGACTTCGATCGGGTGTAGAGCGTTCCGCTCTTTACCATTGAGGAGTTGGAAACCTCCGTTCTTACCCTCAAGAGCAACAAGGCTCCCGGCTCGGACGGGATTCACAGCAAGGCTCTGAAGAAGATTTTCACCATCAATCCCGGGTTATCGCTGCCCCTGTATCGTTGTTGATTTGTCTGATTGCTGTCTTTAATGCTGCTGTCC